>NC_079153.1:68141975-68445006 GCF_947563725.1 Argiope bruennichi | reverse complement strand
TCAATTATATCACTGTAAAGAGCAGCGGTATCTAAAAATGGAAGCTTTGTAAAAATATTTCACCATTGCTTAGTTCTGAAGTTAAACATTAAAGGTAACAACAAAAAAAGAAATTGAAGAATTCATTAAAAGCATACTTTATGCTGAAAACTACTCAAAATAAGGAAAAAAAGCCGAACCTTCATATCTTCATCATCAGCAATGTTAGCGGCAACATTGAAAACGATTTGAGTTTAACTTTTTCAATGGAATATATTGTTATAAAAAAAAGCCTAAAACATTTAAAAAGTGTCAAGAATTGAAAAAAATATGGCAGAAATACTAGCACTGAAAATATAATGTAAAAATCATTTCTGTATCCCCAATATTTTCATAAATTACCGCAGACACAAAACAGGATATCATTTAATTTTGAATTATTTTGAATTTTAATTAGAATTTCAAGGTATACAATTCCACCAAATTTGGTAGGTCTAGATCAAACGGTTTGGCCTGTTTCCAACATCCTTTGCACACACTCACGCACGCACACACACACTCACGCACAGAGAGAGAGAGAAACATAAACACGTATAGATACTTCTTCCTTTATTATTAATTGAGATATTCTGCTTATAAATCATTCTAATGAAGTTGAGACCTGAGGTATCATAGTACCATTCAAAATTTAAGTGTCAAAGAAGTTTTTTTTTTGCGCATTTCATTGAAACAATAAAATCTAACGTCGTAACTTAGAAAATTGTCAAAATTCAGGAAAAACTTGCTCGAATATGTATTAAAAAATTTTATTCAGGCTAATCCATTTGTTTTGAAACATAAGGAATATCTTATTCTATATGCTTTAAAAATTAGAAAAGAGAATTCTTCAAAAGATGAAGTTTTAAATATTTAAGTCTTGTTGTCATTTTTTGAAATGGTTTCTTTCGAAATAAGAATAAAATGAAATAATCAACTATTTTATTCGAATAGGGATACTTTTGCAATATAAAAATTGGGGGTGGGGATTCAAACAAAGAATGGAATATCAAGACTGTTTCGTTAATAGTTATCACTTGGTGTAAACTGGTCAAATGGAGATTGTCAAAAAAATAGCATTTCATTAAATCACAATTCAAAAATTTCCGAGTGAAACAAGTGATTTTGACTGATATGATCGGACGAAGATATTTTGTTTACTGACATAAGAAATGAAAGTAACATCGATTTTCTAATTATTAAATTAACATGTTATGAGAAAAATTTCTTTTCTTTTCTAAAAAAAATAACCCTTTTCTCGCCAGTTATAAAGTTATTAGATTGTTTGACTATCTGGTTTTGTTTCAATTAAATCAAATAATCTAAGTTCTAAACACTCCTGGGGTCGCGATGACCCGGTAGTAAGGTTTCGGCTTTGGAACCGGACGGTTTCAAATTCGAGACCCGATTCCACCGAAGAATTGTCGTGTAAGCGGGTCTGGTGTACATTAAATCCATCCTGGTCAAACGTCCTCCCCCCTTGGTGTGGCGTGGAAAGGGCGGGGTGCCAGCTCAGGTGTCGTTTTCGTCATCTGACCACGGTTCAAAATTAGGAAGTCCGTTCCAAAATAGTTCTTATGCTACTTCAAAAAAAGGGACGTTAATATAATTAGACTAAATTGAAAACTTCTGTTAAATTGAACTTCAACTCTGAACCCTAGAAATGCAAATAACGAATGATATTGTTATAATGTCTTCACGATATTGTAAAATATTCGAGGTCGTAAATATTCGATATCGTAAAATATTTGAACATCGAGGATATCATACAATTTATTGTGCTAACCAGGAAGAAATATATTCAGAACTGAAATAATTTTTAAATACTGAATATGTTCAACTTTTCTCAGTGCTGAAGTGGGGATGACCCAACCGCTTTTGTAAAAGTTGTTTTCCGGCAGCCGTTTCACTATTGCCGGACAACAAATTTCTGATAAACGATACTTGCAAAAAGAATTGTTTGCAGTAGTAGTTTGGTGGCAGTAACAGGTTGGTAAAGGCTGGCAATAAAAAAAAAAGGATTTTATTTATTTTGTACATAACATAAAATGTTTCTATTTCGAAATCAACATTAAATAAGAATAAAAATGTATAAATTGGTTAAAAACATAGCTATAGATGGATTTGAAACTTGACTATTTTAACAATTGATATCAGTAAAGAAAAAAATAAGTTTAAAAAAATATAAATTAATTATTTTTATTTTATAAAAATTGTTTAAATGATGAATTTTATAATACTTTGCGATAATACTAACGCGACTTTTTTTTGCAAATTAATCAGAATATTTATTAATTAAAAGTTCAAAGAGATTTTGGAATTTTCCGTGATATCTTTTGAAAATTTGCTGAACAAAAATAATTTTAAAATTTAAAAAATACTTTTTAATGCTGTCAATTTATTAATCGTGTAATTTTTTTATTATGATTACATCTAAAATGTCATCCCATGAAATTTGTTTTTCATAACCTTACAATTCAAGCTATTATCTATTCAAAAATAACAGGTTAGTTATCACTGACTCTCCGACCCGCCCGAAAGCACACGGATAAAGAAAACTGTATGACCGAACCGCTGCAACAGCAACATTGACGGGAACTGTGGTTCAGTCCTAAGGGCATCACCGACCACGGTACAACCCTTCCCGAAGGAAGTACGTCCCGTCATCGATGGGAGGAGCCAAGTCCCCCACCTATTTGTGTACCCTCCAGGGTGGCGAGATCCAACCATCATACCGGAAGCATCTCATCCTCTTTTTGAGGTGCCCCCAAGAAGGGGGGACAGGTTAATTATAAACTTTCTTTCCCTACTTTTTATGATTTTTTAAAACAATTTAAAAATAAAATACACGCTAATGCTTCTCAATATTAATATGAAAGTCAACGTGTTTTCATTGATTATTTTTACAAATATATAAGGATTACTATTTACTTTATTAAGAATGTAATTTAAAGGAAACTTTATTGAGAATGTAATTTAAAGGAAACTTTATTGAGAATGTAATTTAAAGGAAACTTTATTGAGAATGTAATTTAAAGGAAACTTTATTGAGAATGTAATTTAAAGGAAACTTTATTGAGAATGTAATTTAAAGGAAACTTTATTGAGAATGTAATTTAAAGGAAACTTTATTAAGAATGTAATTTAAAGGAAACTTTATTGAGAATGTAATTTAAAGGAAACTTTATTGAGAATGTAATTTAAAGGAAACTTTATTGAGAATGTAATTTAAAGGAAACTTTATTGAGAATGCAATTAAAATTATCCTTATATATTGCATCTTGATTTAAGAGCTAGTAATCTTCTTAATTGACCAATTCATAGCTGTAATATGTTGTTATTACATTTTTGTAATATGTTGTTATTACATTTTTGTAATATATTTTTATTACAAATTTTTGAAATTATTTCTTGAATATAACTATTAGTTTATTTTCATTTATTGGAAGAAATTAAAACTCATTTAATTTACTTCCCCATTTTTTTCCGTAGCATAATTATTTTTATGCAACACTTGAAATTAAAGACTATAATTTTCACTAATTGTTTTTTACTTTTGTTTAGAATAAAAGTATTTTTTATAAATCTGTTTTTCCATTACTTTTGATAAATCTACTTTTTCATTTCCTTCTGAAACTTATCTTAGCATTTATTTCAAGATAATTTTCGCTAATAATTATACTATCCAATTGTTTTTTTAAATTATTTTGATACGTACTCTGTAGTTAGGTAAATAATATGTAAGTATTGCAAATTCAATTAGAACTATGCTTGATTAAAATTAAAATAATAAACTTCAATATATCTTTCATCTTGAACAGAATCATTCTTTAAAATATTTAATAACCAATAAATGTACCAATATAAATAATTAACCATTAATTTAAATTTTTTAAATGTATCAAAACTTAGTTCAAATCACTACTAATAATGAAGATGAACGTGTCTATATCTCTATGTGTTGGAGCTCTACAGGTCATATCGTTTGATTTAAAGCCGCTAATCTTGATACTTACTTTGGAGGTTGAAAATGTGTCTTAGAGAGATTTTTTAAATTTTGAATTAGAATTTCGATTAATTACTAAATTAGTAAAATGTTGCTGTTTTCTGTGATAACGCCCAATTTTTTATCTTAAATAGATTAATTAAGAATTCATCTTGAATCAGTTTTTAAATAATGAAGTATTTTTAATAGATAACTCATTAAATATTACATGGTGAATAGATTCGTTCTGCAAAATATTTTAGCAATTTAAATATGAAAGGAGTGTAAATGATATAAATCATTAAATGCATAACATCTGGCAACTTTACACTCTGTTAGTATATAGAAATTCAGATAAAATATTAAAATACATATTTAATGCGCTCTTTATTTTTAATTAAAAAAATTACTTATTTATTTTATTCATTTATTTGTTATAACGAATGTTTTCAGCTTACAAAATGTGGAATCATTTGCATGTTTTAAAGATTTTTAACTCACCATAGTTAATGCTGCTAATTATCGGGATTAGTCATGTGTTTTCTGGAGGCGGTTAATAGAGATAATACGAGAAACTTATTAAAATAAAGAAAACAAATACGCATGTATGTGGGTGAAGCCGAAATTTTATTTTTTGAGTGAACCAGCTATTGCAAATTTTGACTATTGTAAGAAAAAGCATATTTTTTTTAACAGGGAGTCTTTTCTTTGATGTTCTAAGAAGCAAGTACCAGAGATGCCGTCGCCAAGTCAGAAGATGCAGAGAAGTAGGATTCAGTCTGATATGTTCTTACAGACCACTAGATGTTTAACCAGAAGCAAGTGCTAGAGCTATGTCGCCACAATCCACGATGTCAGTTCATTCAATAATACCAACGTCAGATGCTGGTCTTGGATGTTCTTTCATTCTTCAAATTAGATGTCCACCAGAAGTTCTACTAAATAATCAATGTCCGGGATACCTCACAGAGGCAGAAGTCAAAATCGGTTAGGCCTTCAAGTGCAGGCTTAAATGTCATAGTCCGTGGTGCCTTCATAAGGCTTTATACAGTCACAGTTGGAAAAGTATCTTCACAGTATCAGAAGAAATTAATTATCTTCATATAAAAATAAAGTCCGCAGTGATCATATAAATAAAATAATAAAAATAGTGTCCGCAGCGATAATATATACACAAACAAAATAATAAAAATAAACACTATATACAATATTTACAGGAGTATTTACAAAACACTCAAAAAACGACGAGGAGATACTAGAGTAGATTGTCTTGAGGATTATTTTCCATTGGCTTCTTTTTCTTCTTTTGCAGTACTGAGGAGATCTCAATATTCGGAGAAATCTTGACATAACTATTGCACAAGTGAGCAGAAATTGTTGCAGTTTGTGCCCAAATATTTTTCGGTGGCTTTAATTGTAACTGTCTCTTAATCATGGAGTTTCAAATATAAAATGTTCCAAAAAGTTTATATTGTGCGTGCCGTTTTTCTGAAAAGAGGAAGAAAATGCAGAGGTGTCTCTGCTATTTGTCCAGAGACTGTTTTGTATCAGTTCATCTGGTACATATAACGCAAGTATGGCACATGTATTTGCCAGAAAATCATCATAATCATTTCATTATCAATGTTCAGATTGAGTAAACAATGTTTTACAAACTTTTTGGCAAGAAGCAATACTAGTTCAGATAGAGGTTTCGTTTCCTCAGTCGTTGAAGTCGACACATCCTTCACCTCAATAATCTCAATAAATTCAGTTCCTGTTTGCAAAGCTACATCTTGACTCTTTTTGCGTTCAGAGTCTAAGTTGCTCAAAATCACGAGAAATGCCACATACGGAAAAAGGTGGAGACAGTACCAAAAGTTAAAATTGCAGAATATTTGAAACAAGCTCCACAACCAGGAGAGCAAAACGCAAACAGTAATTATTATCTCCTTCGTCATTTTGAATTACAGTTTTTTAAAACACAAATACTTTGAAAAATCAAACGCCGATTTGTAATCGAAATAAAGCTCACCGTATCTCAAGAAAAGTAAGCAAATAATGAATTCAACAAATCGTCATTTGCGTTGTTGCATCTTTGCAATATTGTTATAACAGTAGAGTTTTATTTAGCTATTGTTGCATTCTGTCGAAATAAGAAACAAACAGCACTTGAACCTTATTGCTTAAAGCAACAATTCAATTCATCTATTAAATTTGTAAAAATTATTGTAACTCTAATATTATTACGGTAATTGTGTTTTCAATGTAGAAAATTTATAAAAACTGTTTCCGTGAAAGATCGAAATCTGAAGAATGTCGACACTCACCGGTAAATGTCAACATATACCAAATACCTTGGTGAAAGGCTGAATATTATATAACTTTCTTATATATTCGGACTGTCACCGGTGCATGTTGACAATCACCATGGTGAATGTTGAGAAAAAAATACTTTTGTTACGTTTTTAAGTCATATTTTATTATTAAAACATATTATAAATGATAAATGTAAAAATAGAAGAAAGCTATAGTAATTAAACTATTAAACTTAAAGTTAGTAAAATTATAGTAATTAAACTCTTAAACTTAAAGTTAGTAAAATTATAGTAATTAAACTCTTAAACTTAAAGTTAGTAAAATTATAGTAATTAAACTATTAAACTTAAAGTTAGTAAAATTATAGTAATTAAACTATTAAACCTAAAGTTAGTAAAATTATAGTAATTAAACTATTAAAATTAAAGCTATAGTATTAAATTTAATTATGCGATTGACTTTATACTATCTTATTTGTTACAACAATTTAAACTGTTATAGCATTTTGAATTTTACAAGAGTCCCTTGCTTTTACAATTGCATTTAGAAGTGAAACATTTCTTTTTACAATGACAATGCGTATAACCTTGCCCTCTATTTCTGGAATTAACTGCAGCGGTTTCTCTCAGCGATATTTCTTGAGAAGAAATCTCATCTGTGGAAAAAAACTTTTCTTTACAAATTACAAACTGATTGTGGGTATATAGCTGCTTGAGGGACCATTTTTGTTTCCTAATTTATAAAAGTGGAGTCTTCTATTCCAACAACAACCGCCAACACATTTCGGGCATCTGTAAGACCGCGGTCGACATCAGGGACTTTTATTCGCACGGTGGTGTCGCCGCTCCGTGGATATCGGCGTCTCGTTTCGACCTCCACCAGAGCAATGTCGGTGATTGTCGACATACACCGGTTGTAATACGAATATATAAGAATATAATAAAATATTTGATCCTTCACCGAGATACTTGGTATACTATACTGACATTCACCGGTGAGTGTCGACATTCTCCGATTTTTAGCATTCACGATAACATATATATATATATATATATATATATATATATATATATATATATATATATATATATATATACAGAGAAAAAGAAAGAGAGAGATTTCAAGCTACCAAAGTTTCTCACATTGAAAATCCCCGACCTAAGAATCTTTATTAAAAATTTTATGAATGTGATGAAATTTATAAAAGAATAACCATATGCCTAGTTATAGAATTATTTTTTAATTTTTCCTAATTAATATTTTAATTAGGAAAATTCCTTAATTAATTACCTAAATAATAGCATTTATTTTGAATTTTTCCCTAATTAACACACACACACACACACACACACACACACACACACACACACACACATATATATATATATATATATATATATATATATATATATATATATATATTTTAAATTTTGTGATTAACCTGTATATTCTTGAGAGAATCACAGACATCATTCTGAACAAGATATTTAATTGAAATTAAATGCAAACAATAAGCCAGATAAACGAGCTGGTCACCAAAGACGTTTAATATGTAATATAGGCTTTAAGAAATTCTCTACTTTAATATTTGCAGAATCCTTTTTTTATTTTTTCGTGAACAAAAGTAAACATGAAGTAAGCGTGATGCAGCTATCAAAAATAAAATTTAAATTCTAGATTTTGAAGAACATTCTTGCTAAAGCATGAACAATCATTCATTCATTCATTCTTTATACACTTCATTCATTTTTTAGACATCCCTTAGTTAAAAAAATCCTTCTAAAATCATGTTCACCTTATAATAATTCATTCTTATAAAACTATCTGATTGAACTCTGAAAGATGCTGGTGAATTTATATAATATATTTGTGAAAAAATATTAAATAAATTTTATTTGTAACAAGACAAAATTAGCATCAAATTATTCAAACCAATTTAATTAAATCACAGAAAAAAATTGAAAATAGTTTTTCTATCTTCATAAAAAAAACAGAAAGGAAATGCCCCCACAAGAATATGATAAATTGATTAGTTAGTTTAAAATAAAAAGATACACAGCCAGGGAGAAAATACTTTTTTTTCTGTACGATTAGAATGAAAAGAAATTTGATAACTGAATTGAAATGGATTGAAAATAGAAATTTTTTTCAACATGAATTTATTTTTAGTATCCTAATTATTGAGTTCTGTGATATTAACAAGCAAAAAGAAAGTTAATTTAAAAAAAAAGAATTTTTCTTTATAACAGTCTTTGACTGTGAAGAAATTATTAAGAATCCAGCTTAAATAAACTAAAAAAGTAATTAAATGATACGTTAGAAAAGAAGATGAATGCATGGTCCCGATTTTTTTTTTTGATAAATAATTAGCCCCCTTTAACAAGAAAGAAAAAATAATTTATGAATTACATGCTCGTATTAATATTGGTAAGATGCTAAAAGGAATATTCATCAGAAATTTTTGACTTTTAAAAATTACTTTTGCGTTTTATTAATTTTTTAATTCATTATTTGAAAATTTAAAATGATGTATTAAATGTCGAAGTCCTGATAAATTATAAATAAATTCAATTTATACAGAAATGTCTCTCACTGATATTATCATACGGAATTTAAATGCTTAAATAAAATGTTATTAACTGTCAGGTGATAATCTTTTATTAAATTTAAGAAAATGAATCATTTGGTGTTTATGTTTTCGTTGTTTTATCATTAAATTTTTATAGAATTTTTTTTCTTATCATTTGGAAAATATTCACTTAAAAATCTAAAAGAATATTTTCTATTAACTTCTGAAAGCATTTTTCCTCTTAGCTTAGCATTTCTTTGTTGCATACTAAATAATTTCAAAAAATAATAATAGCGCATTTTAAATCTTGCGAAATTTGTCCAAAATAACTTGATTTATGCAATTTCAAAACTTTTGACAGTATATTTTAAATTATCTAATCCTGTGCACCAATTCCTTTCTGACTGTCTTTGTAAGATGCTTCCATATGAAAAAATACTTTCACTATCTTTAAAGACAATCAAAATAACAGTAAATTAATAATATTAATTTCAAAACAAAGTTAGATTATTATTTCTTATAAAAATTACATTAACAGTTATTGACCAGCAGTTTGTAGCCAATAACTGCCGATTCTCAACTTCATCAGCAATAATGATAAGATTGAAATTTCTAAATTAATTAATGCTAACTTAAGGGCAATCATGAATATAGTATCACAATTTTACTTTCTCGTATGCAAAATAAATAAGAAAAACTATTCCAATCATTAAAAAATTGGAACTCGAGATTTTGATGAAACTCTTCATTTCCGACTTTCATGAGTCCAAAAAATAACATTTCTGGAATTATATTTTTCTTTTTATCTTTCTTTTAACCCGATGACTCAAAAACGTGTTGATCTAGACTTATGAAATTTGGCATATGATTTTAATACCAAATTCGAAGTTTATATCAAATTTTGGAGGAATTCCTTTCACAGGAAACCTGTATTTTTGGCTATCCGAGTACAGATAAACACCACAGCTACAAAACTGAGAGCGCCGGAGACAGAATTTGGTATGCAGATTTAGCCTCTAAATTGTAGCCTTGTTTCATATTTTGAACCACTGAGGTGTTGACTAGTTTTCTATCTGAACTTTCAAACGTTTGTAAATGTGATATTTTAAAAACTCATCAGTTTAGAGAAATCAAATTTGGTTTACAGTTTTAATAATTAAAATATAGATTTTTCTCACTTTTTAAACATATCTATTTAAAAATTGACCGCCTGTCAATCTATATTTTATCATGGACATAAACGAGGAGCTACGAATAAAAATCAGTGGAAGGGTGGACTGCCTGTAAGTCTATGCATTCTCAACTCAAAAGCGCAACAATTTAGATAAATGAAAAATGGTATAGGATCTTATAACTATTATTGTATTTTGTATCAAATTTTGTTTTCAATCCGTAGAAAAAGATAAAGAAACGCATTCAATATGATTCATCCTTAATTTTCTTCACTATGATACGTCGCACAAAATGCTCATATGATGGTCTCAGGGAATAAATCTCTGAGTAATCAGAGCGTTCATGGCCTTGTTCAAAATGAAGACAGGAGAAGTAATATCTTTATTAAAGAGTACGCGAGAAAGTTTCGGAAAGACATTCCCTTAGTTTCAAAGAATACCTATCCCAATCCATCCTTAGCCCATCTCATTTTTTACGGTCTTAATATCACTAATTTAAATAAATATGTCATTTTTGAAATACTTTTATTGATTTATGGTGAAAATGTTTTGATGTTGAAGAAGAAAACACAAAATTTATATATTAGAAATTTTGAAACAGACGAAAATGAAAACATTTCGAAATTCAAAAAATCAAAATTTTACAAAATTTGCCGATATTTTCTAAGTAATTTATCCAGTCCACGCTGTGTTTCCTCCGTTATAAAGATTGTGTTAAATATCTTTTATATCTAGGAAAAAAAAATCCATTTATATTCATTTCTTTCCTTGTTGACATTCGCTCTGGAAAGTAACTTCTGCAAAGGAATAATTTTTTTTCTTTTCGTTTTGACAATTGTAAACTCATATAAAATTCATAGTCTTCCTGTTAATCCATTTCAATGAAATATACAATAATATATATTATGATTACTTTTCCTATGTAAGTAGCAAGTTAATATTGCTTCAAATGCTTTTTTTTTTCTTGGTTTGCAATATAATAAAAAATTTCTGTTGAAAATAGTTAAACTACATATCCTCCATCGGTAGCACTGAATTATGAAATCAGAACAAGAATTAATCTGTCTAGAATAAACCTCAAGGTAGCAAATTTTATTTAATTATTCTAAACGTCCTGTTTTAAAGATATAAAAGAGTTGTTTTAAGAAGGATCCATGATTAGATGAGTGTTGCGTGAAATGCCATCCACCTTTCTAAACATCAATATCACACCAGAGAAAGGGCATTTGACCCTACACGTCGAAATGTGCCCCAGGCAGAGAAAGGCAGAAGGCTTTTCAAATCTAGAAACATCTGGCTTTGAAGCTGAGATTTTACATCCAGGTCGCCTCAGCCCTAAATCAACCATTATAAAAACCTTAATGAGTCTCTTTCACTTAAAGAAGCTTATATTTCATTTCTTTAATTTCCTTTATTCCAAAATTTATTTAATATTCAAAGAAATTGCAAATCGAAGAATATATATATACTTTTTTTATTTAAATCGTATAGAGTGAGGTTATATGAAAATCTTAATTTGAATTGTCATTTTTTCCTTAAATCACTTCTTAGATATGATAGATTTCGAAGTTGTATAAAGACCATTCAAGGCACACTTCTAAGTTTTTAATTATGGATAAGTAACGAAGATAATTTGACTCCGCCTTGTAATTTTTAATCGATACTAAAGTGATGATGTTAGATTTCTCGTTCACCAGATCATCTGAAGTTATCTATATTCTGATATCGAATGCTCAGAATTGATATAGAGCCTTCATAGTCGTCAATTATAACCGTCAGAGTATTTATAATAATATGTTGCTGAATACTGATTTAATGAAAAATTCATGGCTAAAATCTCACTGATTCAGCACTTATCTCCCATTTCCACTTTCTCGTATTCGAAGTATAGAGAAAGTATCGTAATCCTCACAAAATTCAAACTCTAGATTTTGACAAATCTCCACTTTTTAGACTTTCCTAAGTACGAAAAACGCATTTTTGGAAAATGGTGTCTATCTGTCCGTCTGTCTATGATTAAGATGAAACCGATAAGTCTATGAAAAATGAAATCTATTTTTTATTTTAAATTTCACTAAGGACAAAAACCAATCCATTTTTAACTGGCCAAGAACAAAAAAACCCCGTATAAAGCAACAACGGTTTTCAACTGGCTGAAGGAATTTCAATATGGTATCCCTGTTTTCTACCACAATTTCATCTTTTTCTTGTCCAATATAGTCCTATAGTCCCATATTGTTGCAGAGGATGAAATTTCAATTTTAAAAAGAGCATGTTCAACAACAAGTCGGAGTAAATCTGTTAATGTTGCATATGTGTTGTACACTGCATGTCTTTAATTCAGCTAATTTTGTAATTGAATAGCTTAACATGTTTTAGGTAACGCCATAGCCAGAAATCACAGTATCAGACAACGGCTGATGTTTGGTTTGGAGATTTCAAAATAACGGCTAATATTTCCTCTTGTCGTGGTGGATAGACTTTCAATTAGGAATGTCAAAATAACCGAATGATTTAGATGTCATTGTTTAATGGATTGAATATTTCTGTTAAAAAACTATTATATTCATGCACATTGAGAGATACAGTTGGTTTAACTTGAAACCACACACACACACACATATACACACACAAACACACACAATGGTTGTCTTATTGGGTTGCCAAAGTCGCTTTTATTCGAATGCAAGTGCACTTTATGACATCTAAACGGCCATTTATTGATAAATATTTGAACTATATTTTCCTTCTGCTATACCATTTTTCTTGCTTTTTCATGTATTTTCAGGTCATTTTGATTAGAAATTTAAATGGGGATTTTCTTTTTTACAATCTTTTGAAAGTTGAATTTTAATTATAATTAGTTCTATAACTCATGTATGTACATGTGTTCGAGCATTACTTTTCAATAGTTAAAGCGATTTTGAAGAAATTTGACTAATCTTGCTACACACTGAGTTATTCAAATATCGAAGAAATTAAATAACTTAAGAAATTTAATAATTTGAATACATATAGCTAATGAACTGACACTAAATTTGATTCTCATGTCTCAACTCGATAAACTATAAATCATTTAAATGTCATGACTCTCTTAAAATCATAACAACCTCCAAATCATGTATGACTGTTTGTTCAGAATGGTAGAGCAATTTAAATTACATTTATGAAACATATTTGTATTTGTTGCTTAAGAATATTGGAAGAATAAATAAATTATAACTCACTCAATATATAAAATACTATGTATTAAGTAATCAAACGAACAAAAATTGTTATACTGTTACGGGAACAGTGGGCTTTGAAATAAATAAAAATGGACGGAAATATGAAATTTTTTTTTATCGTTTCGTTACCAAAATATATGTTTATATTAAACTAAAACAGTGTTATAAAATGTATTGTTCAATAAAGTAAATATTTAAAATGACCTAGAGAGAAAAAAATACATCTTAATGACTTTTCTCAAAATGATATTATAATTAGATTTAAATATCTTCGAAATGCTCCAAGTTTCTTAATTTTTGAAGAAATTAAATAGAATTGTTAAAAATAAAAAGAAAATAGGGTATACATTTTATATTTCGTGTATTTTTAGATATTAAAATTCAATTTTCTTTCAGGAAAACATGAAATTCCAATGAGAATTCAGTAAGTGTGCTTGAAAAATATTTCCAAAACGCTAAGATTTAATTGGAAGTGAAAAATCATACATGATTTGGTTCTAAAAAATTTATATTTGGCAATAAAGAAAAAAAATATAGAAAAAAATTAAAAATTTTATCACCTGGAATATTTTGAAATTTTTAAAAACTATACAGCTTTTAATTTTAAAAAAATAATATATTTTGTTTTAAAAAGTTTTTTAAAAAATTTGACGTAAGAAATCTTATACCCCAAAATGAATAATTCGCAAAAGTGCCTATTAGAGTTCACAAGCCCCTTAATTTTTAAATTATTTATATACAATTTAAGTAAAATTCCATTAATAAATTAATGCTATTGAAGGCTATTATCTATATAAATTTATTGATTTCTTGGCATTATCAAAAATTTCAAACGAAAAAAAGTTAGTCATCACTCAGCACTTTATTGGTTTGGATTTTTCTTGAACATTCTTTCTCACGAAAAATATGCAAATCGCTCCTAATTCCAAATATATTTATTTAAAAAATAGAAAATAATTTTACTGAAGTGTAGTGGTGAAACATTGAAAAAAAAATTTTTTTTTTCGTAGATTTACTCCATAAGCCGACTTTTCGTCGTTATTCTGTATTATATCGCTCTCTGGAATGGCAATATCTGAAAAGAGAGCAGAATATCTATGTTTCATGGTTCTCATAAGACAGAAAAGAATTCTAAGCCAAGAATTTTTATTATCTTTTCAGAGGAATAAGAAAAGTCTATAGTTTTTCCATTTCTGTGTCTTATTCAAAGGGGAAATCTAGCTCTCCCCAATCATGCAAGATTTTTTTTCCCCTCCATCAAAAGAGAAGAAGAGAGAGAGAAAAAAAGCGAAGTGGAATTTTTATCGTAGTTCTCTGACATACCTAACTGAAGAAGAAAAGAATGGCTCTGAAAATGGCTAAAGTAAATTATGGAATTCCGACTTGTCATAAATCTGTTGTTGCAATGTTTTGTTTCCCAAATTTAACTCGAATGCAGCTGTTTTGATTTCGCTGTAATGTACATTTTACAACTGATTATATTAACTGTGGATATATGTAAAGTTCTTGAGTTTAAAAAAAGTGACAAGATGGCTCAGATTTCCTTGCAATTATGAGTTTGGCAACTCACTTATTAATAAATATTTTAGGATTTGGTTGTTTCCACACAATATTACAGAAAGAGATTGGAGCGTTATTTTAATAAATATTTATAATTATTTTAGGATATTAATTTAGGATATTAATAAATATTTTAGGATTTGGTTGTTTCCACACAATATTACAGAAAGAGATTGGAGCGTTATTTTTTTTCAGAAGTAATTTAAAGAAAAATAGTATGATACGGAAAAAAATAGTGTTATGAAACGAACTATGGCATAGTGGTATCGAAATCATCGAATGATAGTGACTGCTGATTTCAAGTGTATATGCAATTCTCTTTCGTAAATGAAATACTTATATGTTTTCGTAAATGTAATACATATATTTAAAAACTGTTTATATATATATCTGTCTTTCTATGTCTCTTTCTCTCTTATATGTATATAAGTAATATGTATATGAATGTAAAACATAATTTTTAAGCAGCTGCGCGGCCGAATACAAGACACTTTTGAATTTTTAACTTTGATTTATTCCATCCCGGGAAGCATAATTTATGTACAAAAATAAGTGGTAAAAAATACGTCAGTCTACATCGTGACACAAGAGCAAAGAGAGAGAGAGGCCAAAATGTTTCCCTCGGTGAGTTCATAACGAGACTTTTTTGGGAATTTCTTTGACACGTGTAGAATCAGGATAGGAAG
Source organism: Argiope bruennichi (assembly GCF_947563725.1). Lineage (NCBI taxonomy): Eukaryota > Metazoa > Arthropoda > Arachnida > Araneae > Araneidae > Argiope > Argiope bruennichi. Next base: position 68,429,494 of record NC_079153.1, on the reverse strand, counting down.
ATCCAGAAATCTTTAATATATATATATATATATATATATATATATATATATATATATATATATATATATATATATATATATATATATATATATATATATATATATATATATATATATATATATATATATATATATATATATATATATATATATATATATATATATATATATATATATATATATATATATATATATATATATCCAATATTAACTTGAAAAGTTTTTAAACTAGTGGACTAGAGATGCGAAAAGCGCTGATGTGAATATCATTACTTAAAGAAATAAGAATGAAAATAATATTGTAAAGAATTGCTACAAAGCAAAAATGCATGTTGGCATTCTCCCTGCTGTGGAGGATATGTGATGCATCTGAAGAAATCAATCAAGATAAAAATTAAAGAGACGAACTCACCTGCAGCATTAGGTTAGTATCGTGCTTCGGAGTCGAGGTTTGAAATTTGTTTTTAAACCATATTATCAGTTTTTTTAATACATATTTAATTTGTTTCAGGCGTGGAAAAGCGAAATTTTGTGATCGAATTTATACTCACCTTCTAATGTATTAGTGTTTTGGAATTTTTTACACTTGTATACTCTCAAAGACAATACATTAAAATTCAAACAGTCATGTTGGCATTCTCCCTGTAAATTTTCGGTAGCAAATATGATGCATCAACTGAAGAAATCAAGCAATATAAAATTTTTTAAAAATCGAACTAATCTACAACATTATGATGCTACCATGTTTCGGAGTCGAGGTTTGAAATTGGTTATTAAATCAAATTAAGATTATTTTTATACTTATTTAACTTGTTGTCACAGATGTGAAAAGACGAAATGAAATTTTATGATCGAATTTATGCTTACATCTTGATGTACTAGAGTTTGGAAATTTTGTACACTTGTATATTCTAGAAGACAATACATTAATTCTGTACTTGTAGTACTTAATTATCATTTCATTTTTAAATTAATGTATATCAATTTAGAAACTAAAAAGTAGACAATAATTAAAATAAAGAAATCTTTTTTTTAGCAGGTTAAGAAAAGTTTGGTTCGCAATAGACCGGATTCTCTTTTCAAAAAATAACGCTTCTAATTCACTAAACCAAAGAATTTCGAATTCTCATTCAATTGAACTGGCATTTAATTTTTTTTCCAGTAGTGTAATCTATCATCTTCTCATAAATCATTCTGCCACAGAATGTCTCTCTAAGCCCAAAGAAAAATTCTAGGGATAGATTAGGATGACAAATAAAAACGATCTTCAAAATATTCTTAAATTCTATTCATTTTTTTTATTTCCACTCAAAATCTTTATTTTCAAAATGATATCAATCTTGTATAGTCTTTGATATCGACTCGGAAAAAATATTTTCTGTAAAATAAATCTTTCTTATTATCTCAGAAGTAGATTAGTAAATTTTCAGATTTTGTATAAAAGATTTGGTTTTTCCAGATGGCATCTAAGATAAAGAATGAAAAAATGAAAATTTGAGATGGAAAAAAAAAACACTTTGAAAGCATTCTGAAATATTTTAAATAAATGAATCAGACTTACGAAAATTGAAGGAGAAAAGTTTCACTTTGATCTTATGTGAAATGTTATATGTATTGTCAATGTATATTTTTCATTGAGGATGAAACTCGAATTTTTCAAAATGGCAAAGCCTTTAGATTTATCTTTTTCTTATCGATTTCTATTTATTTTTCAAATCCGGAAAAAATTTATTTAAAAATAATATGGCTCTTTTTAAAATGATTTTCATTAAACAAATTTATTCTGCGTGGAAAAATATTCATTATCATTGGTATACTGCTAAAATTGATGAAGTCGAAACAAAAAAAAAATTAATGAATGTGTTCTTGGAGTTTGAAAATATCATCTCTGTAACAAAAATTTTATGTGTCAATAATACATGCGCAATGAATATTCGTAACTGATATATGTATTTTTTTTCTGGCAGAGCAAGTATTTTTAAACATTAATATTGATTTTTCTTTAGATTTTGCTGAAGAATGACGATATATCGGGAGTTATATCGTTAAAAAGATTTTGTTTGAAAACAATGCAGGCCGTCTCTATAGGTTAATATGGGTTGTAATTCTTTAAATATTAAGTTTAAATCCAATCCAGATTTTTTATTGTGCTCGACAACAACAACTAAAAGTATTCTTATATCAAAAGTTATTTAAGACTTGCAATTAAAAAAACTTAAACAATTAAAAAAGAATTTTATTTCTCCCATAAGTCATCGTACAAAAATTTTTTTAAAACAAATTCTTATTATTTAAAGTTAAAAATCTTTTTTTAAGTAATTAATTATATAATAATATTATTTTATAGACATAATAATGTCATAAATTTTTTATCTATTTTTTTAAAAAAATTACAAAATATTTTTGAATACATTTCACTGCAATACTTTCATTGTTTTAGTTCCCAAGTTTTTACGTGAGCTTAAACAATAAAATAATGGAAGACGAATGATTTTTGAAAATTAATCTACGATACTTCAGACTAAAGTTTGGATCTCCTTAAATTTTTTTGTCAAGTTTTAATTTATTGCTATAGATATTTGCATGTAAATAAACGTATTTTATATTTTCGCTGAATATAATGGCCTTGCATATGTACTCAATAATTAAAAATATTCGATGATACTTTCGAACTGAACAGTGTGCAAATGTATATATTTTCATTTTCTGTGCACAATAATCAAGAGCGTGCTTTAAAAACTTTAAAATTAGGAATAAATTTGATAATCCCAAATAAGCAAATTTCCAAAGGTATCGTATAAAAACAGTAATTATCTTTCCGTGCGAACAACAATTTCAGATATTCGCTAATACACGCATATCTACTCTTTGCCAGCACCATTCAACAAGCAGATTAAATAAACGACTTTTAAAAGGCAAACTATGTTTAAAAAAGATAGATAAACAAGTTATTTTGAAAGTTTCTATCTTGAATAGAATCATTTGTTTTAGTCTAGAATTTTCTGTCCTAACAAACACTTAACAAAGAGCATTATATACTATTTTATCAATATAATAATAACAAATATTCTGGATATTCTACTAAGCTCTAATATATATATATATATATATATATATATATATATATATATATATATATATATATATATATATATATATATATATATATATATATATATATATATATATATATATATATATATATGGAACTGAAACTATAAGCGCTAGAAAATAACAATAATGATCCATGACGAAGCATATAACTGGCGACATGATTTATCATTTTGGAAAAACATTGTTGACAAGAAAATGGCCAATGGTGGAGGAAAAACATCATTAATTTTCGGAGCTAACCTGATCAAATTATTCGCTTTTCTGTATCGTACTCGTATCTTTTATAAAGAATTTATCGCAGCCAGCTGATATGTCAATATTTCTGAATTCTTTGAATTATTTCATTGAAATAGCAAATTAAATCGAAAACAATAAAAAAAAAATAAGAGCTCGAATAAAAGCAATTTAAATTTTTTAATTTGTTCGATATGTGTTAATTATTAATTTCCTCTGACATATCTACTAATAATAAAAATGAATGTGGGTGTGAGAGAGAAGGAATGTTTTGGAGCTCTACAAGCGGATCGTTTGACTTAGAACTGTCATATTTAACACAGGTATACTTTCAGGGTGAGACTGAACATATTGAAAAGTCATTTTTTAAATTTTAGTTAAAATTTTAATTAATTAAAAGTTAATTGAGATTTTGTCATTCTCTCCTATATTTCCCGAGTATATTACAGAACAAATATCACTTTAAAATTCCAAGAATCATCTTTTCAAGTATATTAGCTTTTTTGCCGTATAATTTTTTTCTTATTTTTGATTAATTTTCAAAATTCAATTTGCAACAATCTATTGTATTGCTGAAATGGAATTCAGATTGTTTTCATTGTTGCTTCTAATATTTCGTAATTGCTTTTATTTCTATTTTTCCTGATCAAGATATATTTTTAATATTTTTTTTAAATTTTTTATTATAGATGCAATTGAGTCCTAAATTCAGAATTAAACAACGGTGAAAGGTTTTAAAAGCGCTTTCAATTTTTATCACTAATGAGTTTTCCTGCATTATAATTACATGCATAAAAAATAGACAGAAAATAAAAGAAAAGAAGTTTTTTATGAGATATCCACTAAATTTGTTATATAAAATATTCCATCAATTTTTTTAGCAAACACTTGTAAGACAATCCAATTGGCCGCCAAAGGTGGAAAAATGCATGTGTGTGTTGGCGATCTGCAGAACAGACTGTCAAACTTAAAACTACCAAATTTGTCATATATATAGTTTGGAAAAATGCAATGTTTCTATTTATTAACTATTTTTTTGAAATTTTTCTTCATTAAAAACTAATTGAAATTTTAAAATTCTTTAAAAATAGATTCTGAAATTGTTAAAGAACACGAATGTTTCTTTACAATATTTTAATTTTTAAAACCTTATCTTTTTATTGATTTTATTTGAATTGCTGCACCGGGATTTTAAGTTTTTACTTTGTTTTGTAAAGTATTTTGGAATTTATTAAAATTTTATTTGGAATTCTAATTAATTAAAAATTAAATTGTATCTTTGTGTTTTTTGCGATAACTTCAGAAATTATTTTAGAACAAAAACAAATTTTACACTGTTTCAAAATTTTAAAATATTGCCTTTTTAATGATACCAAATTAATAGGCGTGCAGACTGTTTCTAAATTTAGACAATTCTTTAAAATCATCTTTTGCTAAATAATTGAATTTACAAACAATATTTGTATATTGTAATTGCAATATTGTAATATACAAACAATATAGACAGAAAATACGGAAGATGCAAACACATTGAACAGAATGATATAAGGCTTCTGACGTAATGTGAGTTATTTGTCTCTCAAAATTTGAATTTATAAATTATTTTGTTTAGGAAGGCAATATTTAATTGAAGTATTTAGCAAATATTAATCCTGGAAAATCACCTGTCGGACAAAAGCGGCTAGTTTATAATAATATGAAGATGACGATAGTTTCAAACTATTAGAAAAAAAAATGTAATTATATGAAAATATATTTAAAATCCTAGCGAATTAATATTTATTTCCTATTTTTTTTTTTGTCGGTCTTTAGTGCCAATTCCTGTATATCACTCAGCAACAACCGAAATTACAATTCAATTACTCGAGTACATTAAAAATAGACGGTTAAATAATCGCATAAAAATAAAATTGTGCTAACTATATGCTACTCAACGAGCACGTATGTAAAGGAATTTATGTTTATTCGAATTTCTGAATGGTTATGCAGATTCTGTTGAAATTTGATATCCTTTAGTCCATTAAAAATATTGTAGAGATTAATCAACTGAAATATTTGAATGGTTTGAATACTTTTAAATCATGAATCTTTTGATATGAAATTTGATTGAAATTGATGTTTCAATTTATAGAATTATAAATATGATAGAATTATACAATACTAAGATGCTTATATAATTTTAAATGTGCTCCCTTGTATTTAGCTTATAGGAAGTGGTAGCTTATAGGTTTGGCTTAGTGGAAGTGGAAGTGGCATTGTAAATAGCATGTAAAAAGAAGCTATTTCAATTAAAAATATTATAATAGTAAATTAAATTTATCTCATTTTCTCAATATATAAAATGCGGCATTGTATATAATCAAATATAAGAAAAGTATTATGTTTTTCATTTTTGAAATTCAGTTAAAATTCAAGTAATATTCCATTAATAAAACACTATATTCAATAATAAAATAAAAAATAATGTGTTTTATTTAAATTGTTCAATACCTTGCAATTCACATAGCGTTAAAAAATAACAGGCATTGCCAGGTGCTTTACTGGTTTAAATTTTTGTTTAACGTGTAGTAACACCAAAAACATACTAATTGCGTCTAACTTTAAGTATAAAAAGTAAGATTATTAAAGTAACTTGATGATATATTGAAAAAACGCTTTATAAATTTATTTCAAAGGTAAATTTTTCATTGAATTTCATAGTAAATAAGGCTCTAGAATTGCATCATAGGACCAAAGGATAGAATGTCTTTGTTTCGTGTTTCGAAGACTTTCCGCATAAGACGAAAAAGAATTCGAAACCAAGAATTTTTATTATCCTTTCAAAGGAATAAGAAAAATCTATAGATTTTTCCATTTTTATATCTTATTCTAAGGGAAAATCTAGCTCTCTTCAATAATGTAAAGTTTTTTTTCCTCCGCTAAAAGAGAACAAAAAAGATTCATGTGGATTTTTTTTATCGCAGCTCTCTGATATACCAAAATTGAAAATAAAATATTGTTCTGAAAAAAAAAAAAAAGGTAAGTGAATTATTGCATTCCATCTTGTCACAAATCTGTTGTTGCAAAGTTTTGCTTTCCAAGTTTAACTCGGTTCCACGTTTCTGATTTTACGATGACGCACATTTTGGAACTGATTATATTAACTGTGAATATTTTAATGCTTTTTAGATTTCCAAGAAAGAACTGTGTGATTAGATTATTTTAACAATTATACGCTATTATAAGCTTGGTAACCGATTCTAAAATACATAATTTGAGACACTGCGTTTTTCAGGAAATATTAGACAAAAATTCTAGCGTGCCCATTTTCTAATAGAAATTACATTATGAATATTCTGTTCTTTAAAAAACGATTGAAATTATAAAATAAACTACACTTCTTTAGGTGTCATTTGTTATAATGAGATCAAAATCCTTTGAATAATACCTCGCTGCTTCTTTCATATTTACATTACATTTTTCTTAATTTTTGTTTATAAATAAAGAAAAGCTTTTTTTTGTTTTCTTACAACTGCATGTATATATATTTTTTTAATTTTCAGATACATTTGAATCAATGTTATAATAAAAGAACCAATTCTACCAAAACTTTTGACAAATTCTAACTTATTCTATTTTTCATTATGATTCTTTTAACCTGAAAATGTTTTTAATTAACAGACTAACTATAAATTGCCTCAAAATAATAAAACCCAATACTCAATCGATAAAAATTAAAAATAATACTATAAATACTTGATAAAAAGTTATACAATTTGGCACTTTTAGTGCAAATTCCATGATATTAAATCATTAGACATAACGGTTAACAGAATCAAACTACATAAAGAAACTTGCGAGATGTCTTCCCAAAACTTTCTTGTAAACTCTGTAATAAACTATAATAAACGTGCCAGAGAATGCATGTGGCACTGGCGTACAGTAGTTACGAAATATTAACGTTTGGCGTGAACTTAGAATTTTTACTGAATCTATCGTATCATCCTTGGCGAATTATTTGGCGATTAATCCTTACCATGCGTTAATAATATCCAAAAATTTCGAATTTGTGTTTTAGACACGTTTTTCTCAACCGATTGAAACAAAAATTTAACACAACACTGCATTTGAAGTCACAAAATTTCATATCAAATTTGATTTCGAAAGCCGGATAGACAGATTCCTCTGAACGGATCTTGCTCAAAATTTGAAAAATATCTACAAATTTGTTGTAAAGACCATGTACCAAATTTCGTCCATCTGATTCAAAGCATTTTCGAATCATCTTTTTTTACAGATATTATGCCAAAATTATGTCTTTGGCATTATGTCTTTATCAGACAAACATAATGCCAAACTGTGCTTTTTGAACTCACAGAGGTCCAAAATGTGGAGATTTTTTCAAAATCTCGAGATCAAATTTTTTTTGAAGATTACAATACTTTCTTTAAACTTAGTATAAAACAATAAAAAGTAGAAAATTCTTAAAATAAAAATTCACTTTTCAGCGCAATAAGAAAAACTTATTTCGTAATATACTGGTCAAATTTTTCAAACATTGTAGTTTCCAGTTCGCTTCTAATAAACACAAAAGCTGTATTGAATTGAATTGGCATTCAGTTTTTATTTTTATTTTTCTATTGCTCAATCTATCATTTTCTCTTAAAACATCCTACTTAAACCCTCAATAAACCTAAAGCATCTCTAAAATTCGTAAGATTAAGATGACAAATTAAAAAAAAGATCTTCGCAATATTCTTGAATTCTATTTGTCACATTCCTATTCTTTTGTTTCAAAATGATATCAGTCTTATATTTTCTTGGATATGGACTCGAAAAAAATAATATTTTTCTTTATAGGGCTGCAACTTTTTTGAAAAGTATATCTTTCTTACAATCCTGGCAGTTGATAAATAAATTTTTAATTTTCATATGAGGGATATATTTTAAATCTCCAGTAGGCCTTTAAGTAACGAAATATTGTCTGAAAAATAAAGTAAAAAGATTGAGATGAAAAAATCCTTGAAAACATTCTGAACTATTTCAAATAACTAAAGCAGATTTATAAGAATTAAAATAGAAAAATTTCGCTTTGATCTTATGGGAAATGTTATATGTTTTGTTAATGTATATTTTTCATTAGGAATGGAACTGGAATTTGACAAAATGGCAGAGCTTTTTCTTTTCTTTTCAATATCTATTTCTTCTTATTTCACCAAAACTAAAAATGTATTTTACTACTTATTAATACTATATCTGTTTAAAAAAAACTTTTTCGTTAATTAAAATTAATTAGTGAAGAAAAATATTCGCTGTCGCTAATACACTGCTAAAATTGAAGAAGGTAGAAAAATAAATAAAAACTGCATATTTCATTTTTGTTTGTATTTTAAATTTTATCGCGCTAATAGAAAAATTATGCATATTAATCAAATGTATTCTGACAGAACTGATAAACGTAATTTTTTATGTTACAGAAAGGATATTTTAAATCGATTAGTCTGTTTTTTTCTCTTTAAATTATTATTTTTAGTAGAATAATTGTGATATATTAGATTTTACATTCATGAAAATAATTTATTTGAAAACTATATAGGGTGTCCCTTTAAAGTTTACACAAGCTAATATTTTTTTAGTACTATTCGCCTCAGGAGGCCAACTCGTTCACCGAGAATATTGGTTATACTTAATTTCTGATAAATCATTCAGATATAATTTCATATTCATGATTCTGCCAAATTGTTTGACATTAAGTCCATGTTATTTTATTACATCACATGGATTTTTAGTTCAGTTTAGTTACATTAACGTCTCGTTTAAAGCAACACTAGTACTATTTTGGGACGGACGTCGTAATTTTGAATCGCGGTCAGATAACGAGAACGACACCTGAGCTGGCACCCCATCTCCACACCAACGGGAGGACGTTTGGCCCTGACGGATTTATCGTGTAACAGACCCCCTTACACGGCGGTTCTTCGGTGGAATGGGGTCTTGAACTTGAAACCCTACGCCTCACAAGCCGAGACCTTACCACCCGGCCACCACGGCCCTCTACAGTACATTGAATTATCTTACTTACATTCCACTTAATGAGGACATAAACCTGTCTAATAGATACCAATCTCATGGTATCAAAGCGCAATTAAGAACTTAAATATCCGGCTCATTTGTCTTCTAAATTTCGAGTTATTGTGTTTCACTTTTTTTATTGTATTGTACACTACATAGATATTAAACAGAATCCATCGCATTTAGATCCCAACAATGGAGAAAATCTTGTGATTAAATATTTGAAAATGGTGAATTTCAGAGCAAAAATGTAATCTGCTCTTAATATTATTGGTAATTTTTCCGCTCTGGGAGTTCTATAAGCAAGGGAGTTGAAGAAAAAAGAATAAAATAGAGAAAGAAGGCAAGAAGTGATTCAATAAGTAATAGAAATAAACAATGGGATTGCACATCGAACAGCATCATTTAAATTACCTTACCGCACATAACAAAGTGTCACATCAGAAGGCGAAAAGCAGCATTTGACAAGTATTGAGCTGAAATCTTCAAACATTAGGTATGGCACTCCACTAATTGATTTTCTTTCATTTTTCTTTCTCCTTCCCACTCAAGATTTATTTTCACTCTTTTAATTTGTGTTTCTTTGACGACGTTTTGAAGTTTTTGTTATAAATTACTCATCAAAACGAGTATGTCTATCCTTTTCCGAAACAAAATTCGATAATTGCAATGAAATATTTTGGGCTACTTAGTGACAAAGGTAGTTTTTAAAAAAAAATGTATTTCAAGCATATTTCTCTCTGAAATTGATCGTCATGGGATACCATAAGTGTATTTTCCTGCTTGAGAAATAAAACTACCGTAGCCGTAAGCGAAAGCTCATTCATTCTTTATTTTTACAATCGTGATAGAACCATTGTCGAGTGCTAAGGGCCATTACCGGCGACGGTACAATCTCTCCTTTTATTGGTAAGGGGTAACCATCCCACAAGTAAAACTTTTTTGTAATAATAACTTGCTTTCCAAACGTGCTTGTTTTTAAATATTTAGTTAAACATTTAATTAGTGATTAATCGAAATACTAAAGTTTTTCCTCAATAACTTCGGGGAAAAGTTCAAAAATAATTTTTTATCACATTTTTTAAAAAAATTTCAGAGGTGCAAATTTTATTTCTTTTATTTTATATATATTCTATATATTTTTTGAAAAATATTTTAAATACATTTGTATACTTGTATACACACGTATTAAGATTATATTACACACATTTTTTTGTTTGGGCGTTATCGCTGCTATATAATTAAATGTAAAATTTAAAAATAAAATCAAGAAAGGTGATTCAACCCTTAAACAATATCTTGCCACGATGTTCCAGAACAGAGTCTCGAATCTCCATTTATTTTATATATATTTCCATTTATTTTATATATATTTCCATTTATTTTATATATATTCTATATATTTTTTGAAAAATATTGTATACATACTTATTAAAATTATATTACGCACTTTTTTTTTGTTTGCACGTTATCGCTGCTATGTAATAAACATAAATTTAAAAAATAAAATTAAGATAGATGCATTAAGCCTTCAACAATATCTCACCACGATGTTCCATAATAGAATCTGGGACAGAATCGAATCTCATATAACCTAATTTTTATATATTTTTTCATTTATATTCACAAAAACTTGCATTAAAATAAATGTGTTTAAAATTTTCTCAGAGTGATATCGAGGCACATTTGCTTATAAACTCAATAATTAAAAATAATTGAAAATATTTCCATTCTACAAGGTGTATAAAATTATTTTATTTTCTGTTTATACAGTTACATGGCGAAGAAAATAAACCAGGTGTTTATTATTTATTATAAACGCGAAAATATAAATTTTTAATGTGTTTATTTACAAATTCCCAAATGTATTGTATAAAAACAGTAATTATCTTTCCGTGAGAAGATCAATATGAAGCAAACAGTAGTGCCTGCTTATCTACTTGCCGCCAATAGCATTCAAAAGGAAGATAAAACAAACTACTTTTAAAAGGCAAACTATGTTTATAAAAGACAGACAAGCGTGTTATTTTAAATGATCAAACAGACGTTTGCTTTTGAATTTTTTTCAGTCTACGATTTTCTATGATCACTTAACAAAGAGCATTCTATTTTATTTTATCAATATAATGACATACACTTGTTTAAGTAATAATTCTGTAAAATTTCTGAATATATATATATATAAATATATATATATGGAACTTAGAAAATAAGCGTTAGAGAATAATAACAATGATCTATGATGAAGCATATAACTGGCGACATGATCTATCATTTTGGAAAAATATTGTTGACAAGAAAATAGCCGACGGTGAAGGAAAAACAGCATTAATTTTCTAAGCTAGTGAACCTGATCAAATTTCCCATCTTTCTATGCATCGTGTCGTTTTTAAAGAATATATTTTAATGAATTTGTTATCATTACGGAATTCTAGGTTAAAATTCTAGAAGAGAAATATGAATGGAAAAGAATTAAAAAATAAGAACCGAAGAGAAAAAATTATTTCTAAAATTATTTTTCTACACTTATTAGAAATTTATGGAATATTAATTCACTTGTACATACAAAATGTGACATACATTTTCAGATCATTCCGGATTAAAATTCAGAAAAAACAGATACTTTTTTTTCCAAATTCAAGAAATAAAACGAATCAGATAGTTTCGAAATTCTTTGACGGTTGAGTTTTCTAAAATTACTCTTATGAAATCTTTAGAATTCTAATATGACGTAGCATTTTCAGATTAAAGCAAATCAAATGAATATCAAGGATTTTGTATTTTCAAGGAAGTATCATCTTTATTATTTCTTATATGAAGTAGGCAAATCAGTCAAAAAAATCCATTCTTTCGTATTTGATGAATCACCACATACTGGATGCCCGAAAGCTAGGATTTAAAAAAAAACTGTTGGTGTGTCTATCTGCATGATAATTAGAAAACGAAGTTATTTAAAGAAACGAAATTTCGTTCGCGATCATAACGTCATACATAAACGAAACACATAAACAAAATGTCTGTTTATTTATATGTGCGAATGTGAATGCGAAGATTTAAAAACGCAATTTGCTGCAGAAACGAAATTGGACCTATGGTTTGCGCAAATCTTAAAAACTCATAAATTCAGTGCATCAAATTTTTCTATCAAAAAAATCTTAAATCCACGAAATTAGATCTATTTGACCATTTGTATTTCGTGTTATAATGACTTATTTTCTTACTTAAATATGGATTTTACTAATCGATTTTTCATCAATTTCATTTTTTACTAAAGTTAAGAAATTTCATATAATTGTGTGCTCCCAATGGCATTGTTGGATACCAGGCCTTAACTGTAACCAGTTTTAACTGTGAAGAACTTTCCCTTCTCACCACCAGGGGTTTGTTGACTTCCTCTCGATTTGGCGGCAACCAACGAACGCGTTTTATACTCTTCTAACTTGTAAATATATTCTTAATAATGTAACCTATAATCAAGTAACTATTAAAATAATATCTTAAAGAGAAGTTCCCCATGTTAATGAGTCATACAGTCACTGAACCTGCCACTAATTAGATATTTGAGATTTTCAGCTGCAGATGGAGACAACAACACCAGTATGTAAACAAAAAGAGATTCCAACCAACAAAACAAAGGTAAGCGCATTTACTTGCCTTTAATTTAGAGATTGTTTGTGTTGGAATATTATTTGGCATCCCTGCCGGGATAATTGGTGTGGTTTATTCCAATTTAGAGCTGAAAAATATATATTAGAATTTTGAACTGATTTATTATTATTATTGAATTTATATATTATTGAATCTTACTGAATATAAATTTCGAACTGTTCAATTCTAAAAATGGATGATAAAAGTGGCAGGTTAAGAAAGAAACGGGGAGTATTGAGAACATCTGTTACCAAAATTTGTAAAACTATTGAAACAGAACTAACGAAAACAGATGTAAATGTCGATATGTTAGAAGAAATGTTAGAGCAGCTTGCGGTTGAGTCAAGTGAATTAAAGAATCTAGATTCACAAATTGAAGAATTCGTTTCCGAGGACAAATTAGAAAAAGAAGTAAAAGAAGTATCGGAATACACCCAAAAAATTATAACTTGGAAATTTAGAGCGACCAAAAAAATTCGCGAACGAACAAAAAATGTTGATTCTTTGAATGTTCCAAGTTCCTGTTATAAAGAATCATCGAACATTAAATTGCCAAAACTTGCGATATCTAAATTCTACGGGCAATCAAGTTTATGGCTTTCATTTTGGAACTCCTTTGAATCAGCCATACATGAAAATGATTCATTAAGTGAAGTCAGTAAATTTAATTACTTAAAAGCACACCTAGGTGGTTCTGCCCTTAGTACCATAGAAGGATTTGCATTTACACCAGAAAATTACGAAATCGCCATAAAATTACTTAAAGAACGCTTCGGAAGATCAGATGTTCTCATTAATACCCATTTGAATAATTTACTGCGTATCTGCCCATTAAAGAACTCAGATGATATTGTATCATTCAGAAAAATGTTTGATAATATACAGACAGAAATCCGATCTCTTGAATCTCTTAATGTTTTGAAAGAAACCTACGAAAACCTACTTTGCCCAATCCTGTTAAAATGCCTTCCCCCCGATCTCGTTTTAGAATATAATAAAAACATGAAATCGGATAAATATGAAATAGATGAATTGCTCGACTTCCTGTCTCTTCAGCTGAAAGCAAAAGAACGATCGTTAATGTATGCTTCACCCGTGAGTTCGAAAAAAGAAAAGTATTCATTTCACCCGTTGCGTTATGACTCATCTAGCGTAAAAATAAATAATCCTAGATGTTCCACTGCAAAGAGATTTAGCAGTTCAGAATTGATTAGTTCTGAAGTAAAAATAAAAACACCGGAATGCTTATTCTGCAATAAATTTCATGATGTTGTTGATTGTGAATACGTACGTACTTTAAGTTTGGAAGAACGGAAACGTATACTGTCTAAAAAAGCTGCGTGTTTTATTTGTGCAAAGCAATTTCATGTTGCTAAATTTTGTAGGTCAAAAATAGTTTGTACTCTCTGTGGTAAAAAACATTTATCCATATTATGCAATCAAGATAATTCTGTTCCGAAAAATAATACCCATTTTAATGAAAGTAAGGATGAGAATAATCTTTTAAATGAAAATTTCGCGTTGGCGAATAATTTATGTTACAGGGAGGTTTATCTGCAGACTTTAATTGTTAGCGTCGAAAATAATGATTTAAAACACTATGTTAGATCGATCATTGACCTCGGGAGCCAGAGGTCGTATGTCAGCAAATACATAGCGGATGTAATGAAATTGAAGTGTCTTGGGGAACAAACGGTGACTCATGGACTTTTCGGAGGACTGAAAAGGCGGGAAAACCACAAGATGTATTCCATTAAATTGCGTAATACAGAAAATAATTTCTGTTGTAATGTAGAAGTAATGGATCAGAATAAAATTTGCACTTCTCTTCCCAAATTAGATTCTAAAAACATCGAAGAAGTAAAACAATTGGGTATATTTGTTAGTGATATTTGCTTCGATGAAAATCTTTGTTTGTATGAAAACGATCCCAAGGAGATTCACATATTATTAGGGGCAGATACGGCAGCCAGATTATTTACAGGAGAAATTAAAAAACTTTCGCCTGATCTAATTGCGATGAACACCAAGTTAGGGTGGACAGTTATTGGAAGATCAGGAATTAATAAAAATGATAGTTCCAGCACGCTAATGTCGCTACTTGTCAACGACGTAAATATATCCGATCTTTGGAGGCTTGATACATTGAATATCAATGACCCTGCGGAAACTCAAAGTAGAAAAGAACTAGAAGAAGCGGCTAAGGAACATTTTGAACGCAGTGTAACACGAGATAACGAGGGGCGCTACATTGTCAGTCTACCGTGGATACATGATCATCCACCTCTTCCTGATGGCAGAAAGTTAGCTGAACGAAGACTTAACAGTTGTATTAAAGCCTTAGAACGTGTCGAGAAGCTGGCCGATTATGATGATGTTTTTCAGGATTGGCAGAATGAGGGTATCATTGAAGAAGTTGATCCTATGCAAGAAATCAAAGAAGGACAGCATTTCTTACCTCACCATCCTGTCTTCAAGGAGAATTCGACGACCAAAGTTCGACCCGTTTTTGATGGTTCAGCTAAAGAAAAGAATACACCTTCTATTAATGACTGCCTCGAAAAGGGACCAAATCTTGTAGAACTCATTCCATCTCTCATAAATCGCTTTCGTGTTGAAAAATATGGAGTGATATCTGACATTAAGAAGGCCTTTCTGCAAATTGGATTACAAGAACGAGATAGACCATATCTCAGATTTTTATGGAAGGATAGAAGAAAAGACGGCAATATCAAGATCCTGCAGCACAAAAGAGTTGTGTTCGGAATCTCCTCCAGTCCTTTCCTTCTAGGAGCTACATTAGAACTTCATTTAAAAAACGCCCCAGATCATCTCAAGGAAACAGCCCAGCAACTTATGAGGTCCTTCTACGTTGATAATTGTGTTTTCAGCGTCAACAGAAGAGAAGAACTCGCTAGATTTATTTCGGAATCACAAGCACTATTATCTACTGCCAAGTTTGAACTTCGAGGGTGGGAGCATTCTCCTACTGAAGACAAAACTGAAGAAAGGCAAGAAGACCGAAAGGTTCCAGTTCTTGGGCTTCTGTGGAATTTACCAAAGGACACTATATCTCTAGATTTGAAAAGTTTGATGAAAGAAGATAAAGGACCTATTACAAAAAGAAAAATCCTGTCAACCGTTCATCGAATCTTTGATCCGATAGGATTTTCTTGTCCAGTGACTCTAGAGCCCAAATCTTTGTTGCAGGAATGCTGGAAATTGGGTCTGTCCTGGGATGCTGAACTCCCTCTGCTGATAACTGAAAGATTCGAACGCTGGAAGATGAAGTTACCGAAATTGAATGATCTTGAAATACCAAGATGTGTACGTGAGGACTTTGCAGAAGATTCCAAATTTTCCATCCATGTTTTTTGTGACGCAAGTCAGAGTGCCTACGCTACATGTATCTTCTTGAGAGCTGAATCTGCTGATAGCACGTCGTGCCAGTTAATACAAGCTAGAAATAGAGTTGCTCCTTTGAAAAAGATCTCTATTCCACGCCTAGAACTTTTGTCCTGTACTATTGGTGCTAGATTGGCAAAAGCAACCATATCCGAACTTGGACTTGAGAACATACCAATCTTCTACTGGTCTGACTCTATGAATGCTTTGTATTGGATCAAAAGAAATGAGAATTGGGCCACGTTTGTTTACAACAGGGTACTGGAAATCCGTAAACTCACCAATCCTGAAGACTGGAGGCACATAAGTGGAACATTAAACCCAGCTGACCTTCCATCACGAGGTTCCAATGCAGAGGAACTTGTGAAATCTCTTTGGTGGAAGGGTCCAAATTGGCTGAGAATGCCTATAGAAGATTGGCCTGTTTCGGAAACTATGCCAGATTTCGACGTTGTAAACTCCGAAAAAAGAAAATCTATTGTGTCTGTCACTAACACCACGACAGAGCAATTAGAGTACTTTTCTAAGGTATCTTCTTTCCGAAAAATGACCAGAATCACGGCTTGGATTTTTCGTTTTTATAAAAATGCTAAAACCCAGAAAAAAGAAAGAAAATTCGGTACCCTAGATTTTGAAGAAGTAGAGGCTGCAGAAAAGTACATTTTAAAACAAGTTCAAAGTCAATGTTTTTTGGGGAATGAAAAACTGAACTTACAGACATTCCTGGATTCAGATGGTTTATTAAGAGTAAAGACCAAAATTTCTCAAAGAAGTGATCTACCAACATTTAGATTTCCAATTTTGCTGCCTTCAAAGCATGATGTTATTGGAAAACTTATTTTTGAAAAGCATGTTGAACTTAGTCATGCTGGGATACAGATTTTGATGTCGAGTTTAAGAGAGAATTATTGGATCTTAAAAAGCAGGAAGACAATACGTCAAGTAATAAGGAATTGTGTAATATGTCAACGTTTTTCATCTCGGCCATTAGAAGTAGCAAGTGCTCCACTACCCGAAGATCGCGTCAGAGATGCTTATGTTTTTGAAGTAGTAGGAGTTGACTTGTGCGGACCACTATATTTGAAAAACAAAAGCAAATGTTGGGCTGTACTTTTTACATGCGCAGTTTATCGCGCAGTCCAAATCGAGCTGGTAACTAGTTTATCAACAGATAGTTTTATTCTAGCTTTACGAAGGTTTATTTCTAGAAGAGGAAGACCAGCTACAATTTATTCAGATAATGGAACCAACTTAGTGGGTACTTCTAATGAGCTGAAATCTGTTGATTGGGTGAAAATACAAGAATATGCCTCAGTAAAGAAAATCCTATGGAAATTCAACCCCCCATCAGCCCCATGGTGGGGCGGATTTTGGGAAAGGCTTATAGGTATGTTGAAATCTATCTTAAGAAAAATTCTTGGAAAGGCCTCCTTACAATTTGAAGAATTGTACACTGTACTATGTGATGCTGAGGGCATTATAAATTCAAGACCTTTGACATACTTAAGTGAAGACAATGAGGACCTTATAGCATTAACACCTGCTATGTTTTTACAAGATGTAAAAGAAATAGGAGTTCCAGATATAGATCAAATAGATGCTAAGAGAATGAATAAAAGATTCTTCTACAGGCAAAAAGTGTGTCAAGATCTCAGAAAACGTTTCAGAATCGAATATCTTGGACATCTTAGAGAATTTTCAAAGATTCGTAATGAATCTAAAATTAAAGAAGGAGACATTGTTCTCATCGGTGATAGTAACGTCAAGCGAATAAATTGGCCTTTGGGAAGAGTCATCAAATTATATCTTGGAAAAGACAAGAAAGTTCGTCTCGTGGAAGTCCAGACCAAATCTGGGTCTTTCCTACGTCCAATCCAGAGACTTTTTCCTCTTGAGGTCAGCCAAAGTGAAAAATCTGCTATCCCGTGTCTCCCAAAGAGTGATTCTCCATCCACAATGATGATTCCTGATGGTACACCTACCTCTAGTGACTCTCATGCTGTTTCAGATGTGAGACAACCAAGAAGATCCCGTTATGGCCGGCTTTTAAAGCCCAATGCTCTCCTAGACTCATTGGTTTGAGTATCTAAAGTCTTTACGAAACTCAAAGGTGGGAGAGTGTTGGATACCAGGCCTTAACTGTAACCAGTTTTTAACTGTGAAGAACTTTCCCTTCTCACCACCAGGGGTTTGTTGACTTCCTCTCGATTTGGCGGCAACCAACGAACGCGTTTTATACTCTTCTAACTTGTAAATATATTCTTAATAATGTAACCTATAATCAAGTAACTATTAAAATAATATCTTAAAGAGAAGTTCCCCATGTTAATGAGTCATACAGTCACTGAACCTGCCACTAATTAGATATTTGAGATTTTCAGCTGCAGATGGAGACAACAACACCAGTATGTAAACAAAAAGAGATTCCAACCAACAAAACAAAGGTAAGCGCATTTACTTGCCTTTAATTTAGAGATTGTTTGTGTTGGAATAGCATGTTAATATTACAATGAATGTCTGTAGTTATTTGTTATGAGTTTTCTTTTATTATTTTTATGAATTATCTTTCATGAATTTTCATTTCAATTTCTTTTTTTTTACTAACGAAATTAGGACACGAAATATTCTAGATAAATGTAATTTGGTTTGCAGTCTTAACTTCAAGTTATAGAATAGCATGTTTTGACTGAAAAACAGAGATAAAATGTCTCCTTATTTATATGCGTGAAAGTGAATGCGAGGTTTTAACCAGCAGGAGTGGTCTCCTTATAACTTTCTCGCATACTCTATAATAAACGTGTCATGCCGGAGAGCGCCTTACATGGTATTGGCGTACAATAATTACAAAATATTAACATTTTGCTTGAATTTAGCATTTTTACTGAATCTTTCGTGTTTCTGAAAGTACAAACTGGTTGACGGTCAATCCCTTGTTGTATTTCGCTCAAAATCTGGTGACGTCTATACTAAAGATGTTAAATCTGTGTACTGTATTTTATATGTCTAGCTCTCTTTATTTTGTAATTATCGTGTTAAGTTATATTCAAATAGTCAGACAGACGGACTTCTTCTGAACAGATTTTACTCAAAATTTAATATAAATCTGTAGATTTAGTGTAATGACCGCTTAACAGATGTCAACAGTCTAGCTGAAAGCTTTTTAGAATTATCTTTTGTTCCAAACAGGCAAACAAACAGACAGACGGACATTTTCCAAATACGTAGTGATTCGCCAAAATCTAGAGTTAGCATTTTTTGACGGTTGCTATACTTTCTCTATACTATTTATACGAGGAAATAAAAATACAATGAACTATAGAAAAAAAATTCGACTATGACTTTATCAACAAAATTGCATATCTATATGAGATATTAGATATGCAATTCTGTCATACTAAATCTGCCATCTGAGTGACCCTATTTATCTATTTATTCGAGTGTGTTTGAACATGATAAGTCAGAAAACAATAAGTTAGAAAGATGAAATTCTGTATAGGATTTATTTATTTATTTTTGCATCCAAATTGCAGCTTTGCGACCCAAATTATATTAAATTATAAATAAATTATTAAATTATAACTATCAAAAATATTTTTTATAAAATAATAATAATTAGTTCGGTCCAAAATGGATACTCGATTCTCACATTGTATAACAAAGCTAATTCGAATGCGCCATATTGTAGAAATATACAAGAGTAGATTAAGTCGTGTTAAACACGGACAGAACTGGTGAAAGCAGCTTGAAACATTGTCTTATCCTGTCACGTATTGTAGTACTTTCACTTTTTTGAAAGTGGCAACATGTAAAAAAAATCAGAATCAAAAATTAAAGAAAAGTAGGAAGTTGCTCTCAATTTAGATACCTGATCATTTTACTTTTTAAAAGCTTTATTAAGAGAAAGGGAAACAGTTTGTTTCTGTAAATCTCAAAAACTGCCTCAAGCTCCAACTCGTAAAAACTTTTTGTTACTTTTCTTTAGAGAACAATTTTCTGTTCATTAATTGTAGACTCCAACACACGAATACATTTTTATTATATTATTTTACAGTTAAAATATTGGCTAGTTAAAAAGCTATTAATCCTTCAGCGTGCCATGTTTTATTTTCTTATATTTCATTCAAATTTAATAATTTCTAGCGTATTTCCCATTCAATTTTTCTAAACAGTGAAACTTTAACTATATTTCACTTTTAGGAAACAAAACAATATTTAAAAATGTATCACATCTCTAGTATTCTCACACGTAATTGTAGAAATATGATAAATAATCCGATTAATATTTGATATATTTCGCAATCAAATATTTACGAAAGATGAGAGCTCTACTAGTTAATTCGAGATTTACAGAAGAACTAATGTGTAACTATGGAATAGACAAAATATTCTATTTATATTATAAAAGCACATTTTGTCTGGGGATTAGAAAGTTTCATTTCGAATTAAATGTATCTTTAAAATGCAATGAAAAGTTATTTTTAAAATATTTTGTAATCTCAGTTTGTTACGTTACTAGAAAATTAACAGAATATCCATGGATTTGACTTTATAGTATACATTTATAACGAAAACTATAACAAAATATTTGGAAATATAGTTGGACTTTTTACCATAACGATAATCGAAATATGAATAGTTTAATAGTAAGCATAGTATTACTTTTTTTTTCGAAATATAAATAGTTTGCATTTAGAGGGTTTCAGTAATGGAGTCACTGCTATAAATGTTGCCATCCCAATAAAATGTACATCATTTTACGCACAGTCTGAGACATTTACTTTTTTCAAGAAACACATTTGATTTTAAAATTCGTAACGGCGTACTTGGCATTATTATGAAAAAATACCTTTAATTTCTTTTTGCAAGAATTTTTTGTGTCATTAAATTCAGAAAACATAATAACCTTACATTTATATTATCAATCATAAATTATAAAAATCGTTTCAATTTCCACTTTTTTTATTTAATTAATTCAACTCTATAAACCTGCTTATTTCGGCATTTTCTCAAGGTCCGAGTGAAGGGAAAAATCCTTAATGCTTACTACATTCTTTTAAAGATACCTAAAATTCTCTTACCTAAATCGACATGGGTCAAAGAAATCCCTATCAGAATCTGATAGTATAAAATCTTGGAGAGAAAAATTTCTGTCACTTCTGCTCTTGTGTCGCGATGTAGACTGACGTATCTCGTCGATTCTTTTTTATACATAAATTATACCTCCCGGTATGGAATAAATCGAAGTTAAAAATTTAAAAGTATCTTCTTCTTCTCGGCCATATATATATATATATATATATATACTAGCTGACCCGGCAAACGTTGTTTTGCCATATAAATAATTTCCTAGTAATTTCTAGTGTAGACAAAAAATAGCTTACTTATTGTAAGTATGTATGTATGTTAGAATGTGTATATTGTATGTATGTAAGAATGTGGTATATGCCTGAAATAAGCATGGAGCGCTGTGAACGATGAGGGAATATAAAAATAACAAAAGGCAAACATTATTTTTAAGTTATTATAATTTATTCCTTAAAATTATATATCATTAATTAAACAATTACGACAGTAACACTATTAAACAATATCAATCTCTTAATGCTATAGCGTGAACAATATTTTTTGTTAGTCCATCTTTAGCTAACACAAACAAACTGGATGGTTTACCCACTCGAGAGCATGCCACGTATAATTGTCCGTGTGAAAAACATGGTGTTCTCAAATCTAATCCACAAACAGACATCGTTTGACCTTGGGATTTGTTGATAGTCATTGCAAATGCCAATCTAATCGGAAACTGAATACGTTTGAATTGAATTGGCACATATGTAGGTATAATAGGAATCCGTGGTATGAGTATATTTTCACCTCTGAACTTGCCATTTAAAATCCTGGCTTCGATCACGTTTTTCATTAATTTTTGAATGACTAATCGCGTACCGTTGCACAGCCGGGGCGGGTTCAAATTACGAAGCAAGATAATTGGAGATCCAACCTTTAATTGTAAATTATGCGGTGGCATGCCTAGCAAATCCAGTGAGTTCAAAAACTCTGTGGGAAAATTTACTGCTTCGCTGTCGTCGCAAACTGTATCAATAGATTTATATGATACCAAGTTCCCTGGCAACAACATTTGTATCTTCAGATTTAAATTGTCAACGTCTACATTTTTTGCCGCTAAAATCGCTCTTTCTGCAAGCCACTCATGATTTATGTACTGTGTGTGTACATCGGGAAATATTTGTTCAATGAGAGTATCTTGCGAATCAGCGATTGTGCAGAAATCGGTCGGTAATTTTACGTATCCAGTTTCATCTATAGCAACTTTTCCAGCACCGATATCTAAGAGTTGTTTTGAAAATGTTTCAGCGGATGGATCTTGAAGCATTTGAACGCGCATATTTATTTTTAGCTGTAATTTTTCAACATTACGCCACAATGGAGATGATTTTAAGCAAGCGTTGATCTCATCAGCGTATGTTGAACGTGGAATGACTGGAAGTGTTTGTCTGAAATCACCTGAAAGGACCAACAGAGTTCCGCCAAATAGTTTGTCACTGTTTTTAATATCTTTCAATGTCCTGTTCAACGCCTCAAGTGAATGTTTGTGTGCCATAGTACATTCATCCCAAATAATAATTTTACACCGTTTCAGCACAGTGGCCATGGACGATTGTTTCTTAATGTTGCATACTACGTCAGGGTTATTCTGAATATTTAGTGGCAGCTTAAATACTGAATGAGCTGTTCTACCTCCATCCAATAAAGTTGCTGCAATGCCCGATGATGCAACGGCCAATGCGATGCCATTATTTGATCGTATTTCAGCAAGAATTAGCGAAATAACGAATGTTTTGCCAGTTCCACCCGGTGCATCCAAAAAGAAGAACCCACCTTGTCCAGCTGAAACTGCGAGCATAATGCGATCATAAATGGTTCTTTGTTCCTCATTCATTAGTGGGACATTGCGGGCAACAATCGCTGCCATTTCTACAGTACTGTACTGCAGTTCACGATTCATTTCAGTATTCATTAAATCAGATGCAGTTCGATTTGGCGAATTCATACCGAAATTACTAAGTGGTAAGTTGGCAATGACAATGCAAAGATCCTCAATAGCAATCAATGCTTCATTGTACATTTCGTCGCTGAATGTTATGGTTAGATCGTGGCACCGTATACGATGTCGATGCAATATATCATCAGTCATTGAATCTTTGTGATTTTCCCATAATATCTGTGCTCGGGCTGGGAAACATGTAGTCAACACTATAGCGAATAGTAGACGAATTTGTATTGCTGTACAGTTCAATGCAGCTTCAGCAAGCATGCATTCCCACTGGTTGTCGTCTTCCAGCAACCCGAGTGCAAGGCATGCATCTTTATACGTTGGATATTGTTGCCCATTCACTTTACGTATATCTTGAAATGATAATGGGCCAGTAACATTAACCAACAACAGTCGAAGATAAAAGCACTCCGTGTGTCTTGGATTGACTGTAAATAATCGCCCCAAGGCTTTTGATTTAAATAAATTGAGACATGCAGCAACTGGTGAGCCTTGCTTGCGGGGCATCCATGTTTTTGTTTGAGTCCATGTGAAATAGCGTGGTACTTGTGAATAGAGTAATGTTCGTGCAAAGGCACCAAAATCATCCGCACGATTACACAATTCAAAAAATGCAGTGAGTGTAGTTTTAGGTGGATTTATTGCACGATCAATCGCTGTCTCGTTCGTGAAAAATACACGCTGACCGTTTTCAAGATGGATGGCTAACTGAACAACTGCTGGATCCCGTTCATGAATTGGAAAACCAAAGATACGCCAAGCAGCTTCATTGGAGCTGATGTACCGACCAATTTGGTAGAGCGTTATTTCATCGTTTTTATTCACTGAAGGAGCATTCACATTAGTATTTTCCACTCTAAACACAGCCATATCACTGCCTTTATGGACATACTTGCAAATGTATTTGATGCTCTTCACAGAACTGCAGAACTCAACATTAATATGAGCATTATATGTCTTGCTCAGCAGAGGCGAATATGGCACCACCCAACGATTGTCAAAATCAATGTCTGTGTTGATGATATTTTTAATAAATGACTGTCCGCCATTTTCAGGATTTCTTCGACGATATATTGGGTATCCGTCGACATTTGTGACCGTATCATTGGTAAAATCTTTAGAGAAATTTTTAGTACATTTTCCATCAGCCATGCAAGGCGATGAACTATTAAGAGTACCACATGGACCATGAATCATGTTTGTTGTAACAATATCAAACAGCAGTTGGTCAGTGGATGGATCTGGAATTTCCGCAGAAATGATACTATCGATTTCTTCAGGACGGATTTTGTCGATGAACCAAACCAAAATGTGTGCATGAGGTAATCCTCGCTTTTGCCACTCAACCGAATACATCCAGCAACGTGTGGGATCAAATATATGTGATTTAGTAATGAAACTTATTAAAGACTTCAACTTTTGTCTGAACACACGTGCTGTAATGTCATGGCGATGTATTGCATTTTGGCCAGGCAGTAGCAAAGATGTAATCTCTGGCCATTTTGGATTACATGTGAACGTGATAAATAAACATGGTCTTCCATATTCGCGCACGAAAGTCAGAGCATCCTGTATATATTCTTGCATATGACGTGGACTGCCTACGTACGATGATGGTAAAATGACATGGTTACCAATTTTGGCGACGTCGGCGTTGTTGTTGATAGCGTCTCGCAAATGAATGTACTCTTCCGCGCGCAGCTTTTGTTGATTATATCGTAAGTATCGTAGTCGTTCGCTCTCAATCTTCGCGTACATGTCGACCATGAATTGTTGACAAAGCTCACGACATCGTAAAATGACGTTGTCCAGGCCACGTCTAATCGTTAATCGGTACGCATAATAATCCTTTGAGCTAACGTTCTTGTTTGTTTCAGCTCCTGTAATATTTGTTCATAAAAATTAATTTAAATTTATTACGTTCAATAATTTAATTGTTTTGTTAAATGATTAATGATCAAATTAATAATCAATGAAGTACCTGATACGGGATCTCGTTGTTTTATGTTTATGCAATATCCGTCTTGTCCCTTCCAGAATATTAGCGGATATTGGAGAGCGTCATATGAACGATGTGTGTCAGCAATGAACTGAAGATTATTATTTCTTCTACGAATCAGAATTTCTCGTGCAGCTGTACAATCGCCAACCATGATTCCAGCAACATCATCAACAACGGGTGCATTGAATCTACGAATATGCTCTCCAACTGGTGTTTTATCAGGATTAATGACGATAGCGTGATTATCGCTTTGTAATTGGTGCATATGTGATTTGAATATTTTCAACAACTCGTTGTGCTCGTTGAAAAGAGCATCTAGCTCGCTGACGATGCGCCTGGCATAAAGTAAATCAAGGTTATTATAATCACAACGTGCATTCACGCGATTGGCAAGTGCGCTTCCGGAATCCTCGCCGCCCATAAAGTAGATTTGTAAGAATTTATGTGGTTCGTTTGGCATTGGCAGCAGTGAGCCCATTTTATGATAAACTTGGCCTCTGATTTTGAATGTAGAATTGAATTGTTGACCATTTGCATTAGTATTTCGAACTATTTCTGTTGCTCCGAACGATGTCATTTGAAAGCATGAATTGAATCTTCGAATTGACTTCAGGAACACGTTAGAATCTGGATCCGTGCCGATAAGTAAGCCGTTCAATGGTTCAGGTGGTGTTTCAATTTCAGGTAGTTGCACTTTTCCTGACGCGCAACACATCCCAGCTGGCTCATTTTTGAATTTCAGAGCATGACAATGCGGACATTCCTTGTCCATAGCACCAATTACCACTTTTGAATGAGCATAATATTCAATATCGGGCTCATACTGGAATGCTAGACGCAGGAATGAATCAGATATAAATGCTCGATGTACCTGTTGTCGTTGTTGGTCATTTGTTCTTCGTCTATTGACTGTGAAACGGCGTGATTATCGTTGTTCTAATCTTCTGACTTCATTGCGTTCAGCTCGTTTATCTTCTGGCTCTTCTTGATGCAATTGCGCCATTCTGACACGTGCATCAGTATTTTGTTGCTGGATTTGTTCTTCTGTTCTTTCGGATCTGCTATTTCGCAAGTTTCGAGCTTTACTTGTACTGCGGCTCAAATCAGCCCCTTTGCGATTTCTTGGCATTGCTCACTGTAAAAATTGAAACTATGAAAATCTTAATTGTTCAATTACATTTTTTTAATAAAATTAAATTAAAATTACATTTTTATAAGATCAACAACATTTTCGATATAAATAAAAAAAAAGTATACTTACAACACAAAATCCGTTGTTATTGGAAGCTCGTGTCACGTGTTGAGTACTTTTGAGGTTATAAAATCACTTGATTAACTAATCGTGCAAAATACACACAAAATTGATAATTTAATTATTATTGATAAAATAGGCATGATTAAAAGTTAATATGAGAGTTACACTGAGATAGCAAAATAATAATTGTCAACGTTACTACTACACTTGATGCATAAACAATAATGATGGCCGACAACTGTGTAGGGAGTGAGAAAGAAAGGAGACCGGCTTCGTTCTCATCCCTACTCCGTGCTGTTTACTGGGTCAGAAGTGACACCTGTAGACATCTGGCGGGGATAACTAATTAAATGACGATTGATCAGTTTTCGACCGGAGAGGAAAAATGATTAAATTACTAAAATGGCTATTAAAAAATAAGGGTTGATCGTAGAAGGGGGAAAATTGAGGATTGTATGTATTTTTGTATGTTGTATCATAAAAAAATGGAAATTAAAAATTTTGTATAAAAAATAAAAATAAAAAAATTTAGGGGTGGACTACCCCTAACATTTAGGGGGATGAAAAATAGATGTTGGCCGATTCTCATAGATACCGGATAAGCACAAAAAATTTCATCAAAATCGGTCAAGCCGTTTCGGAGGAGTATGGCAACGAAAACTGTGACACGAGAATTTTATATATATATATATATATATATATATATATATATGACATGGCATGATATATTTACAAGAAGGTGCGGACAAAACACGACCGCCACAGGGCGAGACAAGAGCAGAAGTGGGGAAGAGCCAGAAATAAATTATCCCTCGTCTTATATAACATGAGATTTCCGCCACGTGTTGATTCAATACACATGTTGACCTTGACAAGCGCAACGGAGGGATCATTTTCACTCGGCGCGTGGAACTGATGGCGCATCATTTTTACAAAGCTACAGTTGAATTAATTAAACAGAAAAAGTGGAATGGGATCAGGAAATAAGAGAATATTTTAGAATGACTTTGACATAGGCTGAATTAGGATAAAAAATTAGGAAATTAATTAGGATTAAATTCAATTTTAAAATATCATTATATATATATATATATATATATATATATATATATATATATATATATATATATATATATATATATATATATATATATATTATGAACTTATTATTATCTAATTCTTGAAATTATTATTATCGTTTTATTAAATTATTACCCCATTGTGAATTGTGTTCTAATCTTAATGATAAATTTAGCATTATCTTATTATAGAACTTATTATTACCTAATTAATAACCGTATTAAAGTGTCAATTCATGGTATTATGAAAAATATAACAAATATAATTTAAATGCACATGTTTTGCTTATAGGGACTCTTTATAAAATACATAAAACTTTAAACAAAGCAAAATTATATTTGCTTAAAAAAACTTCCCATATGGTTGAGAAGAACTAGAAGATGGTGGCATTTGATTTTTCAATTGACATTCTGAGGCCAACATTTTTTCCTTCGTCAACAAATCCAACTTCCTGTCAACACAATGGCTTCCGCGAGTTCTACAGCTAGCATCCCAGGATCTTCCAGGAGACGTGGTCACTTATGAGATGAAATATAAATCGTCGAGCGGAAGCATTTCGAAAGTAATTTAATAATGGCTCAGCTCAAAAAGTCGAAAACTAAATTTGTTATTCGTTCGCTTAAGGAAAGGAATGAAATTGTCCTTGGAAAGAAAAGCGCTTTCTTCCATTTCCACAAATGAATGAATGCTTCCAGAAAGAAAGATTCGACTAGAAAGTTTTTTTTTTTTTTTTTTTCCTTTTTTTTTCAATCAATTTCTTCGGAAAGATCCTGCTTTTCTTTCTTTAAAACAAAATAAGCTGATATTGAAATGTTATAAAACGCGAAAAAAAAAAAGTTTTATTCTATTTTTTTTCCTCACCTTTGAGATTTGTGTCCTAAATAAATAAAGGAATGAAAAGAACGTATCTGTAAACTAGGCTAACAAAAAGGAGCAGAATTTATGTATTTTAACAGAAATATATATATATTAAATGACTTATAAATACTTTTACTATCAAAGACTTTCAATTTTATGTCTTTATTATTTTTTCAACATTTATTATTTTCTACGGTCTATCGCATTTATTAGTGAATAAGTTGTTTTTTTATTTGGTATGTTTATTTCTTGGAGTGCTTTTTACTGTATTCGTTTTAAATGTTTTAGACACTATTGGTGTTGCTATTGTTTATTTATTGCGTTTATTTTATTTTGATACTAGCCGCCTTTGGCGACCAGCCGGTTCGCCAATCTTAATGTTCGTTTAAATTTTAATAATTAAATAGGTTTAACCGGAGTTTAACCCCCTTCTTCGCCAAGTTGCGATAACGCACCAAAGCTGGCAATCTTTATTATGCACTATAATTGAACATCTGCTTCTTTGCTTTTGAACATTTCGCAAGGCCGTTGTTTGCGATTTTTAAAAATTTCGCCAAGCAGGGGATAAAACTCCGGTCGTACCATTAAACATTTTACGCAATTCCAACTTTAATAGATTCTTCAGCAAAATATTTTAAAACTTCAAATTTTGATAGTCATATAATTCACTCATAATATTATAAAGGCCTTCAGTTATAGCGTGATATATATCTCTCTAATTTTCTGTTACCCCTCGTAGAAATTATGCTTTAAATTACAGTGTAAATGATTAATCTGCAATTAATATAATATTTTTTACTGAAACAAAGCATTTTTTTTAATAATATGATTACTGATAATAGAGTCACTGAGCGTTTAAACTTTATGGTCACTAAAGAATATCTTTCTTAATTTATGTAATATCTCAAGAATTTGTCAACAAAAATTTCTCAGATTCATCATGAACAGATCGATTCATTAACAATGTTTAATTTTAAATGCATCAAACACTAAGAAAATAAAATGAATCGTTTAAAATAATCGGTCGAAAACAGGTTTAAAAAAATCTACTTAAAAAACGATGTACTTAAAACTATAAGCATATACAAAAAATATATAACTAACATAAATACATTTTACTTACAAAAGCATGCAACTAACCTAAAAATAATTTAAATCGTCCGTTGGTTGTCATGCCAACAATCAGAACAATGCGCATGCGTGGATTTTCTTCGCCAGTTACGTCAACGCAAATGCGTAAATTTTTCTACGCCAGTTGGGGTAACGCTATGCAGATTAGACATTTTTAATTTCCTTTATTCTGTGTTATTTTAATTCAAAAGTACTTCAGAATGAATGTGAAACATGGATTAATTAACAATGTTTAATTTTAAATGCATAAAACATTAAGAAAATAAACAGAATCGTTTGAAATAATCCGTCGAAAAATGTTAACCCTAGCCTAATTACTGTTGGGAGAAAAAAACAACTGATGCCTTACTTATTTGGCGATGGGGAAAATGGAAGATTTTTTTGGCGGAAAAGTTGGCGTTGGGAAAAATGGAAGATTTTTTTGGCGGGAAAGTTAGTTTTTAATTAATAATGGACTACCCCTAACATTTAGGGGGATGAAAAATAGATGTTGGCCGATTCTCATAGATACCGGATAAGCACAAAAAATTTCATCAAAATCGGTCAAGCCGTTTCGGAGGAGTATGGCAACGAAAACTGTGACACGAGAATTTTATATATTAGATATGAAGTAGAAACCGGATTTCAGATTCAAATCATTAAATATGATTTTATTTAGACAAACTTCATGGGATTAATTTTTAATCATTCTTTTCATTTAATTTAATACTGATACTGAATACCAGCAATATCATTGCCGATAAGTTCGAAATTCTATATAAATCTTCAGTTTGGATATCGACATCTTGTAACAATTTTTTAAAATCTAATTTGTTTCATTTTTGAGCTATGGTATTCGCATATGCACGACAGACAATTTAACCATTGCTGGAATTAGTCTACAAATGAATAGAAATCTACACGTTTGCGTTAATGATCGTATATTAAAATTCATTCATATAATCGGCAGCGTTTTAGAATAATCAATTTCATGTAAGCGCAAAAATAGATGGTAGTCAATCCAGTAGCATATTTAGCACAAAATCCAATGCATAATCTGTAAATTTTGTAAAATTAATTTAACCAAATTTCATCTATCAAGTTTGCCACAATTTTTAATTAGTGTGTTCTTATGAACGCTAATAAGTTGACAGATAGATTTCCCGTCTATAGATTGATAACAGTCTACGATTTCGATGCTAAGATGGCTCGAATTTCATTTGTCTAGTTTCTTGCTTTTTCAATTTATTGTGCTTATAGGAAAAACAACATATTTCTGTTTTTTTTTTTTTTTTTTTCATTTTCAAGGAGCTCTAAAACGCGGATATCCTTCAAAATATCGATTTTTGACAGTTAAAATACTCTATGATTTATTTATTTTTTTTTTTACTTTGCATCGGAGAATATTTTTTAAAAAGTTGTACTCGTGACTGGATTATAGAAAAATTAGCTTCATTTTTAGCACCATTTTCAATTTTACTATATATCTATGAAGTACATTTTATAAGCGTTCGAAATTTGCACATAACAATTTTTGTGAGCACTTCTTTTATAAAACAATGAATAAAATTAATACTCTGAAAGATTATCGTCTTGTATGATATAAAATTTATGATAAAACGGAACGGAACTATTTGATGGGGAAAAAGTCTTTAATATATAAAATTAGATTTTTTTCTAAATTCAAAAGAAGCTCTTTAGAAAAAAATCTAATTCAAGTTTGATAGATACACAAATAAATAAATAAAAGTCATTTTAACTACATCATCGACCGTACTATATTTTTAAATTTATAGAATTAGGACATCAGAATTCCGTTAACATTGCAATTAAATCAAAACATTAATTTTTTTCTCAAAATAAATGGTATAATCTAATTAAGAAAACAAAACAATTCAAGAATTAAAAATTACGGCATTTAAATTTCTAGCAAGCATTTTTTTTTCCTTGCTAAGATGAAGAAAGTCAGAGAGGTTTTAAAAGATACTTATCACCATTTAAAGCAATAGGATTCAATGCCACCGGAATCAGGGTAAATTTGGCAATTCTGCTTCAAGGATTGTAGCGTCATGTCGCCCACATCTTATTAATTTCATTGGTGAGAAAAAACAAACATATAATCCACAATATCACAATTCATTGCAAACAATGTTTTAGAAACGGAAAAAAAATTTTGCAGAAAGGCCAAGAGGCATTTCTACATTCAAGAAAGAGACGAATTAAGAATGATACTTTGACCACTGACATTTAAATTCAAAGAACTTTACAATGAAACAGAGCTGCGGAATTTTATTGGAATTTCGGAACAAACATTGTAAAAATGATGCATCTATAACTTCTTTTAAAATAGCTTTGCTGCATATATGATCCTGATTTCCTGTTTGAAAAGATGGCGCAAATGGCGCTTTAAGTAAAATTATAGAATTTATTATAATTAAAATTTATAAAAGACACTATTAGGAAAGTTCAATATTATTTTTGCTATAATAAAGCTATTTGATAATCAGTCTCTACTACTAATAAGAATGAATGTGTGTATATCTGTGCGTGTGTGTTGGCGTTTTACAGGAGAAATCATTGATCCGAGAATTGCCTAATTTGACATAAATAAACTTTGGAAAATGGAAATATACACATCGGAGCAAATTTTTATTAAATCTAATTAATTTAAAATTTTTTTTCCTATATAACTTATCTTAAAATTATATATATATATATATATATATATATATATATATATATATATATATATATATATATATATATATATATATATATATATACATAATTTTTTAAGAAGAATCGTGCCGTAGACAAAGAAGACTCTTTGAATTTTTTAAGTTCGCTTTTATTCCATCCTGGGAGGCATAATTGCATAATTTACGTACAAGCAGAAGCGACGAGAGACATCACACAGAACAACACAAGAGCGAAATGAGGAAAGCTCATGAAAAATTTATCCCCGTGATTGTATACTGTGAGATTTTGACAGAGATTTCTCGATATGCGTCGACCCAGGTAAGGGAATTATAGGGCTCTTTTAAAAAGAATTCGCTTGACTGACGATTTTTTTATCCCTTCACTCGGAGCATATGAATTACTGATTTAAGCATTTTTACAGAATTAATTAAATAGAGAAAGTGGAATGGGATCCGAAAATAAGAGAATATTTTAGAATGAAGTTAATATGGGCTGAATTAAGATAAAAGTTTGGAAATTAAGTAATTTTAAATTGGATTTTAAAATATCATTACTTAAAATATCATTATTAATATTATCATTATTAAAATATCATTATCATTATTTAAAATATATTAAATTGGATTTTAAAATATCATTGTGTGTGGCATGTATTTGCTGTTATTCCTCAAGGTCTAAAAGTTCAAACTGTAACAACAATGAGTTAGTTCAATAGCCAAGGCCCAATTATTTCACATATGATTAGAAATGGACATTTGATTCGACATTAGTCGCTCAGTAAATCGAACTCGCATTGAACAAAAGGAACTTTGAATTTTTCTCTAGTCTAAGATGCAGTGTCTCTCTCTCTCTCTTGCTGTACATTAGAAATAAATATTTTAAATATGTTCCCATTTTTGAAAAGAAAATCTATATTTTTATGATACACATTTTAGCTTTCTCTTCATTTTAAATTCATCTTCTCGGTGTTGCAGTTGTATTTGAAATCTTTGGTATTATTTTAAATTACCATCAAATACAGATTTGGATAGTTAAATTTGAATTTTCAAAGCTTAATAGAGAATGAGTATATATATATAATACTTTTTCATAGTTTCAGAGAGAATAAATTTGACAAGTTTTCTGAAAAATATGAATTATTCTGCATTGAGCGTCATTTTTTAAGACAAAGATCTACTTATTTTATACATTAAAAACATTATTTGCGAGGGGAAAAAAGCAACAAGAGCTAGTAAAACATATCCAGAATTAAAAATGTTTAGTTTCAGACTTTTTGTAAATAAAAATTTGTCAGCAAAGAAAATAAAAGTAATTAATTAATTTATCATTTAAGAATCTATCTAGAATGATTTCAGATATTCAGTATATAAAATATGCCTGATTTAAAAAGAAATTCAAACAAAATTTTAAGCAAGATAGTATCGAATTCGTGCGTAAAAAAATACAGAATAAAAGCAGATTATTTCAATGTTGTTAACTTCCGAAAAAAATGAGTCTTGACGCCACAATTGCATTTGATTGTTCTTCAGCTTTTTATTTGAATTGCTTGACCAATTTATCAAAAAAATAACTATTTTTTTTAAAAAAATAAGATTATATTTGTTAAATTTATGGGTGCTAATTTAAAGGAAATAAGAACAAGATTAATTTTTCATTAATGCTTGCTGTATTCCTAAAGAACGAGTAATTCTCAATATAAAATTTTTACCTTGTCACAAAGTTGGGAGCGCCCCGAGCGGAGAAATTTTTATTTTTAGATTCCGTACTTATCACAGTGATCACGTGCTACTCATGGTACAATAAAGAAATTCAAACGTGCATTTTTAATGCTATT
This sequence comes from Argiope bruennichi, assembly GCF_947563725.1. Lineage (NCBI taxonomy): Eukaryota > Metazoa > Arthropoda > Arachnida > Araneae > Araneidae > Argiope > Argiope bruennichi. Next base: position 68,395,131 of record NC_079153.1, on the reverse strand, counting down.
GCCGACCGTTTAAAGACAAAATTTGAAGTACAAGTGCAATTTTAATCACATAACAAATTTCATTAATTTAAGTTTCTGCATTTGGATGTGAAATCCGTGCACCAATTTTCCTTTTTTTTTTTTTAAGCATTGCGTTTTTTGAGTTATCACTTTTACATCTATTCGGAAATAGGACGATGACAATTAAATTTGGTTTCGTATCAATAGTTTAGATGTTAAATACGTATTCCATTTCTTTTTTCTTCTAGCCTTTTTATGTTTTGAAATTATCATGTTCCCGTTAATTTGTATAACCAGATTTCTAGTGAATGGATTCCGTCTAAAATTTGTAGAAATCTACAAATTTGGTATTATAATCGTATACCAAATTTCATGCGTATATTCAAAGTATTTTTGATTTATCGTGTTCACAGATTGACCGGTATAGTTCTATAAAGTTTTATTTTAATCAAGGTGAATTAAAAAGTGAAGTTCGAAATTTTTGATGACTCCAATCGTTTCTGTCTTAGTAGACAAAATAAAATTAAAATAAATAAGTAACGAAAAAAATAACCATTTAGTGGGGTTTTTTCCCCTCGCGCTCTGATTTGGTGTAATGCAACAAAAGAATTTCTACAGAAAATGATGAACAAAAAAAAAGTCGTATTTGTAAAGAAATGCTTTAAATATTGTTCCAATTCATTGCAAATATGTGTTTATGGAAGAACAGTGCGAGAGAGGGGGGATATAAAATGGATTGTATTTCTTGTCAGAAATACGAAAAATGAATAGCCTAGCGTTTTCGACTATAGTATAAGGATAAATTGGAATATACACTTATTCTAATTACTTAGCATCTAATCAAGCGAATAAAGATTCGATAGAATGAGCAGAGAAAAGTTGAGTTGCATTTCTAGCAAAGTTTAGAAATCGTTTGCCCCTTGATAATTCTTGAATTTTTTCCACTGATTTTGTTCCGCTCTTTTCAAAAAATTTTCTTCTTATCTTCAAATTGCTATTGATTTTTCTTATCTCTTCTAAACACTACAAACATGTAATTAGAGAAAGAAATGCGACAACACTTCAGTGAAAAGAAAATTCCTTGTTAGAAGCCTTTTCTCAAAGGTAAATCGACTTATGAAGTTCCACGCTAAAATATTTATGGCGCGAAAGAAGATTACAAAAACAATCTCTCAAGAGAAATCGTTTGTAATTAGTTGATAGTAGTTTAACAAAGCTTGCCACTGTTATAGTTATAATTAAATAAATCATTCACCTGGTAAAAAAGGGAAAAGCCGCAAGAAACTTCAATAAGAGAGTTCATAACTGTATATCTTTATTGATAATTATTTCATCATATTTTTCTGATAAGATTATTCAAATAAATTCACGGAATTTATTTATTTAGATTTATTGTAATTTGATTGCATTTGTATATTATTGTTCTCTCTAATTCTTATACATCTTAAAGAAAATTAAAGGAAAATTGTGAGGCCCAATCACATTTAAGTAGTTTAGTATAATTTAATTTAAATGGATTAATTTGCTGGATTAGTTTTTATTCTGAATTTATATTATTACGTATACTAATAAAGGACATTATATTTAATTACATAATCGTGTAACAACATTGGTATATATAACTATCTACCGCCCTCTATAACGGAGAATTAAAAAATATCCCGTCATTTTGATTTGCGTCATTATCAGATGTGACATCTCAATTTCTTTTTTTGTATTTAGAAATTTGAACAGTTTTTTTTTAGTAATATTAAAATTGGATAATTTATCGGTTTGCGAATAAAGTTAAGTATGAATAAATAGTAAAGATCAATGAGCTGAGGTCTACAACTTTTATTATTTTATATTTATGATCATTCGTTATTTCTCTCTTCTAAACTAAATTGAAGATTATTAATATTTTTTCAGCCATTTTTAAAAAAAATTTGTATTTAGAATTGCATGTTTTTTTCTCTATTATTAGATTGCTACTTGTTTCAATTCGATTTTAGTGATTCGTTTTGATTTGAGTATTCGTAAACACTATGGCTAGGAAAGGCCCAATTGCAAGGAAACATAACATTACATATCATTCTTGTGTTCCTGTAATATATATATATATATATATATATATATATATATATATATATATATATATATATATAATTTTATTTTCTATTTTTTTAAGCACTTTGCCAATGTGCATGAGATTTCCGACCTCAGTTTTCTTTAGTGAATCTGTTATAATCAGATCTGAAATGTTATTAGGAAACATCCTAAACATTGTCAAAACAGGAACATCCTCGGGTAAAAATAAAAAAGGATTATTTGAGATAAAGTGGAGATCGTATGTAGAACTTATTTACAGGATGCATATTTTTTAAACTGCCCTAAATAAATAAATAAAAAGGATTATTTGAGATAAAGTGGAGATCGTATATAGAACTTATTTACAGGATGCATATTTTTTAAACTGCCCTAAATAAAAAATAAAAATAAAAAAGGATTATTTGAGATAAAGTGGAGATCGTATATAGAACTTAATTACAGGATGCATATATTTAAAACTGCCCTAAATAAATAAATAAAAAGGATTATTTGAGATAAAGTGGAGATCGTATGTAGAACTTATTTACAGGATGCATATACAGGGTGTTTATAAAGTCCTGGACCCATTTTGATGTTTAATAACTCATAAAATAATAAAGATAGATTTAAATTAATAACATAAATGGTTAAATTGACTCAAAAAGTTTCACGACCCTTGTCAATGAACTTCCACGTGTGCCCCCTTCGTCGCACGGAGAATATCAAGTCGATAGTCAATTTCACGCCAGGTAGCGACAAGCATATCGGCATCCACAGAGCCATTTGCGCACATTACGGCGATTAACAATGCCAGAAACATGAAAGGATGCTTCATCGGAGAACATTATGCTCTTCAGAAAATCAGCAGCATCTTCTATCCTCCTTAGCATATCTGTTGCGAAGGCCATCCTCCTAGGCCTATCGTTCGGTTCCAAAACTTGAACAATTTGAACTTTGTATGCATGCAGTCTTAATTTTTTCTTAATAACCTTGTACACCGTCGAAATTGGCATATCCAATTCTGTTGCCGCTGATCTCACAGATATTCTAGGATTGTGTAAAAATGTCTCTCTGACACGCTCAACATCAAAATCACTTGTGCAAGGACGTCTGGAACGTTTCTTATCTTCGATACTTCCAATTTCTAGCAAATTCTTTTTCCACCGCAAGATGCTGTTTTTGGATGGAGGATCTTTTTGGTAAATTCTTCTGAAATTTCTCTGTGCTTGCACTATCGATTTCATTTCTATGAACCACCATAAAATCTGTGCTTTCTCTTGTGGTGTATGCATTCTCCTTAATATCCGCTCGAATAAAACATCACATACAAAAGTACTACATAGAACAAACACATCAAAAGTAAACATAACATTGCAATAGTTGCCAAAAACAAAAGAGAGAAAAATGCAATTAATAAGCAGACAATATTTAGAAAAGTACAGATATTTAGACTGGAAAATGAAATTATCTGAAATTAACCACACGCGCAGACGATATTTACAAAAGTAAAAATATTCAAACCTGAAAAGGAAAATATATGAGTTATTTCATCAATAAATGTCATAAGTGTGTTTATATCTTTATTATTTTATGAGTTATTAAACATCAAAATGGGTCCGGGACTTTATAAACACCCTGTATTTAAAACTGCCCTAATTTTTTTTTTAAAAAAATAGATTATTTGAGTTAAAGTGGTGATCATATGTAAAACTTATTTACAGGATGCATATATTTAAAACTGCCCTAAATAATAATAATAATAAAAAAAAATGTGAAACTTTGCCTATGAATTAATAAATGGATAAGAAAAGCATATGGCGATCAAAAATACCTCTAAGTTTGCTATTGGGGAGAGTATTAGCACGAAAACATTTATTACATATTTCAAATGTTTTCGACTCCATGCTCAGTGTCGAGTCATTATAAAATCTACATGTACGAAGAAATTGATTTCGTAGTATATGCCAATGGCCTTGACTGCCATTACTTGACACGCCGAAATTCTATAATATATTGGGTCTTTTATTTTAGTCGTCAAATGGTCACCAACACCAGGGGATATTCATCCTGCATCTTTTCACATCTGCTGGAACTTTCCATAAAACTCTTTTGTGAAAATAACTGCGCATGGAAGCAATATTAGACATTTAAATTCATTTAAGCATTAATTAAAATATATGCATTTTATTAAATTATCCGGTTATAAAAGTATTTTATATAATATTTTAGCAAATTCTTTCACAAGTTGGGATAAATTTAAAAAATATACCAAATATTTTAAACCACTGTCAGAAGCGGGCTGGGAGTAAAACTTCGAAAGGTGAAATATGTTAGATCAATACTTTTCTGATCCAACTCGTGACAAGAAAACGAAAGTGATAGTGAAAATTAAACTTGTTTCATTTGAATTTTTGTAAAGCTTAGTTATTAAGCATGATATACTGAATGAAATAAATAATGTGAAAAAGATATCTCTATTAGCACAAAATGCCGAGCAACATTCCTTGATATCTACCCAGCATTTGCCGGCATTCAAAACATCAAACAACATCATAGGAATATCGAGCAATGTATTGTGCTAATAGGGGACAGGGATTAAAAAATTCCAATATAGATAGCAGTATAGAAAATTCAGTTCTACAAAATTCTTTTAATATTTTTTAAAGTATCATGAATCCTGATTTATATCTTCTTTAATAAATAAAACAACTCAAAGTAATAGAAAGCGAAATCCGAATTTAAAAATTAAAGAACTGGACGATGAATAAAGCCTTTTTGTTATTAAGAACTATCAGAACAATCTGCGATGAACATTCACGAATTCAGTATTATCTATTCATAAGATAATGATTTTATATCTTTTTTTTAAATTCGAAATTTATCGTGAATACTATTTAGTTTCTAATACATTCTGGACAAAATTCAAAAATTGATAAAGAACACATTTTTTGAATATTATAAAGATTTACATGGAACTTTATAAGACAGTATTGATCGCATTGATTATTTGTTGAAATCAAAATTTCTTTTCTAGTTTTACCTTCCAGAAACACAACATGACAAACATTATAATATTTATTTAAAAATAATTTATTTGAATTTATTATTGCATTGAAAATATCATTCGTATTACCTTAGAGCATGGCATTTTCCAAAAAATATTTTTCCAAGTCTAGAAAACTTGAGATTTTGCGTTAGCCAAGAACGATTTATTTTGCTGTACAAATCTGACTTAAAAAAAAAAAATTTATAATGATATCAACAACGAATCTGCTTTTAAAAATGTAAGAAAATGGAACAAAACCACATTTAATTTTTTTCTAGTAAATCGTATACCAAATCATGAAATATAAGTTTATAAAACAACAATCTGTTATTTGATTTATCAATTGCTTTTGTCTGATGGAAACATTCTTTTTAAAATTTAATGATTTTTCATTTTTATAAATTTTTAAAGCCTTTACAATACTAGTGTAACAGGTAGCAATTTTAATAAATTATTATTTTGTTGTTATAAAATTAGCTTCAAATTTCTACAAGTGTACTTCGTAACTTGTACTGTTTTTGTTCTGTCTGGATATGACCCTCGGGATATATATGATGAATTATATTTGATTAAGATATATTAAGTTCGTATTCATTAACTGTTTTGTGTTGTATTTGTACGTGCTAATAAAGAAAGAAAATCGTTTATTTTCGAAAAGATATTTCAGTTGAATTCCAAACAAAGACAATTAGAAAAGCATGTTTATGTGCAATAATTTTTGGTTACTGATATAGTAAATTTATAAAGACGATGTGGTCCATCTAGTCCTCCATTAAGGCTTTTGTCGTTTTTGTTTCCATATAAATGCAGTAATTTCTAATACTGTAGGTAACTTGCAATTCAAAAAAGCGATAAAATAATTGCATTGAAAATCCGCTGTGACTTGTTTGGATTATTAATTATCCTATTGTTTTATAAATATCTATTTTATTGTAGTTAGCTATTATAACAAAGTATTGTATGTCAAATTCGTGAATAGATTAAATAAATCTGCTCTCAAATTATATGTGACTGTTCTGTAGGCAATTATCAATATAATGGAAAATTTCAATGCATCAAACATTCAAGAATGCCCTTAGTAAATATTAAAGTATAATACTAACTATGTTTTTTTTTAAATATAAAAAGTACGCATCATGGTTGTATGAGATAACTTTAATGAAGTTGCATACGAATTGACTTTTAGTCGAAAGCTTAAAATGCCAAATTTCACATACTTTCAAAGAGGCCAAATTGTAAGAGTCCAATTAGTTGAGGCAAGTGTGACCGAAACATTCTAGCTTTTAGGCATTTCTAGATATACGGTGTTTAAAGTCAAGACAGCATACACACAGTGCAGCGACAAACTCGACAAATCAAAATAGTTGATCAAAGTAGTTGAGAAGCTGAGTTAAAGAGACCGATGGATATGAAGTGAATTTTAATGTCTGGAAAGAAAATAACGATAGCCAATATGATTGTAAAGCTAAAACATTATCTGGATTCTCCAGTGACAATACTACATTCAGGAGGCTCTTACAGAACAGCAGAATCATAAACAGACCATTTATTACAGAACAGCAGTTCTCAAATCACTTGTTATAGATGCCGCACGTCTTCTACAATAGTGCCATAACCACAAAATCTGTTCGATTGATAGTGGAAAATAATTCTACATTCAGCCGAAGTATCTATCACACTTTTCTCCACAACAGGATACATTTTTGGAGGACATCTGTACAATCGCACGATCGTGATTGTCGCCATCCAACGGTCAGGCATTGAAGAGGATCTGTCATGATATGGGCAACCGTGTCGTAGTTTCCTATTGGCCCGTCATTTATCTGAAAGTAAGGATCACTGGGTGGAAGTCAAAGTTGACTAGACCGAGCCATCCTATGATACAAATTTTGTTCCCTACAGGAAAAGGAATTTTCCAGGATGGTAATGATGCGAATGTTTGATGAACACGGGGATGAAGTGAAACATCTAAAATATCTCAATATAAACGAATCGTTATGATTTATTTTAGAATGTTCAATCCGGAATCGATATCCTCCACTGACATCTCTCCCGGAACTTTCTTAATATCTCCATGAAGAGTATAATAATCCTCTGAACACTATTTAGCACATGTATGATTCGATTCTCAAGCGAATCCAAGCTGTATTACATGCTAAAGATGGTACTACGCCTTATTAATAAAGATTCTTATATTCGTTTGTGGTGTTTCCATTATTTTGATAACCACTTGTATATGTCAAAATTTCAGGTTACAAGAGGTTCCAGGTACCCAACCAGAATTTTTACTTTTCCCTAAAGATTTTATAATATTGATATTTTTTGGACATTCCATTTTTTTAGTTGCGTTTGAGCTTCTTAAAATGACGCTAAAATATTTTTTGAAAAAAAGAAAAAGAAAATGGATATTTTTTACCAAAAACATGCTTGAAAGAATTAATTGGCTCTCAGATAATCACAGTGCCAAATAATTTCTACTGGATGAATTAGATATTCATTCACAATTTGCTGAATTGCACAGACCTTTTTGGTCCAAAAAATATTTTAAATTTTTGTTAAAAAAAGAAAATTTTAAGTAAAAATAATTATATTTAAATGAAAAGATTCTCAGTATATATAGTTAGATTAAAATTACAGAAATTATAGAAGATTGTGGAGGAAGGGGGACCACACATAACAATTTACCATTTATTTATTTTGAAGCACGATTTCTTAGCTCCGATCTATTTTTCAGTAAAAATATTCTGTGCCATTTTAATGGTCGGTTGCCTTAATGATGAATTCTCGCTTTTAAAATAATAGGCTTTAACTTTCTGTTATACTCACGAAATAACTAATCGATTAGGACATAAGATTCATTTACAGTACATTTATTTCCATAAGAATAGGAACTAGAATATTCTATATAACATTTTTTTATAATATAGAATTTCTTATACTCTTAAATTTATTATATACAAGGTTTGCACAAATTAAAATCTTATTGTAATAAAACGATTTGAAATACCTCAATATTTTTTTATATATCGCTTGTGATGCAAAAGTGCTTTAATCTCACATCAGTAATTAAAAAATATATTATTTTAGAGCAGATGAACAAAATATTATAATTTACAGCTGACTGATGTGCAATCCCTCCCCACATTATAATTTTAACACAAACTTTTGCAAAAGGTTTTCCCAAGTCTTCCTTTTTTGAAAAATAAATCAAACAAACTAGGTAATTTTTTAAAATTTGATATACCCACTATTAGGTGGAAATTGGCAATTTCCTTAAAAATCAACAGCATTCATATCTAATATTAAATATATTATTTGTTTTATAGCAGTTCATTTTCATTTCACATACTAATCTTATATAATCCCACAAAATTTATTTTGGATAACAATTATGATTTGAACATGAAATTAATGAATATGAAATACAATAAATGCAACAAAATACTTAGTAATTAATATTCCAAAATTTATCATGAGTTATTTCAAATAAAAGTTACTTTTTAAATAAATATTAGTGTTGTATTCCATAATTATATTTCATTTTTATGAATGTATAAAAATCAAAATAAATGTTCATTAAAATTTATTGTAAAAATTACCCAAAATGTTTCTAAACTTATAATTACCATTCAGAATTTATTTTTATAAATGCAAAAAATAATAATAGTAATAATAAATAAATAAATAAAAAAAATTATTTATCGATCTCTCTAACATTTTAGATTGACTGATTAAAAGTAATTTCTATTAAAATATAATTGTTTTAAATAAATATTAGAACTGTATTCTAACATAATTTGTTTAATTTTATTAAAGAAAAAAAGTCGAACAAAAAGTTAAATAAAACTTTATTTTACAAAACTATACAAAATACAATTCAATACACAATACAATTATTCTATGCATCAAGTCTTTTTAACTTCGGGGACCTTCCAATTATAAGATTGTGTTTTGGTGAACATGATTTAGGTTCCAGAGTAGTAAGTTTAACATCATATTCATATTCCTCAGCATAAAATGCTCGATCGGTATCTATAAGGCCCATACATAACTCACCTGCAAAAAAGTTGGAAATGATATTAACAATAATACAAAAACAGAGGCAAAAGAATATTAATACTTAAAAGCTTCCTATCTAAAATTTAAACACATAATGTATTGACAAATTTCTTTCAGATGAAACAAAATTTTGAACTCTTGAGAAGCAAAAATCTGACAAACTTGTCTTAAGTTGATACTTTGACTTTATAAATTCAATAGAAAAGTTAAATAACCTCTCTTTTTGTGGAAATTATTTTTTTTAAAAATGCAAAAAGCATGTCACTAAATGTCTACCAGTATTCTTTTAAATCTTTCTGGCAACATTTGGTTTCTAGATAGGAAAAACGACAAATATATTGAGGCTATGCACGAGTCGATTAATGTTTTTTTGCATCTTTGCATGAATGAAGTGCTGCTTACAAATGCTAACTAGAAGGAGCAATATGTAGTGAATATGGCAGTTGAGGTAGGATTTCCCATTTGAGTTTTCCAAGCACATTTTTCCTGGTTTTAACCCTACAATGTTTTGTGTATCTTTTGGCAACATATTTATATTTCCATTTATAAGCTTCGCATGACTGTTCAAAGGGTAACAATGAGTGTTTTGAAATCCTTTTTTAAATGCTTTTTCATAAACATTTGTAGAAAGGACCAATATATAGCAACAGCACTACCAGAATTTGATTTAAACTGGAAACTAAAGAAAATAGCAAGATGTCTGTTATATGAATGGTTCTACCATTCATAATAATATCACAATATTCTAGGGTTTTTTGTTTTTTTTTGCATTGTAAAAAAATAGATTGGTAAAAAAGGGACTTTTATTTTTAGTGCAGAATTATTATAATGTGATTTATGTCACTGGGACAGCATTATTTATTGCAGCATTGGCACATTGCAATTTTTTTTAAATTTTACCAAAAACAATTAAAAATTTACAAACAATTAAAAAAATTAATAATTTTCCAAAATTATATAGTTATTTAAAACACATATAATTTTTTGTAACAAAATAAAAAGTCATGCATTCTAGGGTAAAAATGTGCCACTTAACTTTATCTTATATCAAAATCACTTTATCATATTTGCTCATATATAGTGACCATTGCTTTGCTCAAACACACATCAATTGTAGTCGATAGTGTGATCTCCCATGACAGTTTTATTTGGTTTGAGTAACTTAATAATCTACACTGATAATACAACAATGCAATAGCATAATATGATCCCGTCAAATAAAGAATAAGGTGGCCAAATTTGGCCCATGATTTTCTATGTTGTGGGTTATTGAACAGAATAATTATCCATCATTAACCATAATGCAGTGCAAAAATCTTTTCTTTTGTGCCAATGAAGCTAAGCAAGGGTTCACATGCAATGTCTGGTATTTCATTTAGTAAGTCATTCTTTAATTGGTATATCATCAAATAATATTGCTTTTGGATCAATCCTAATGTTTTCAAACATTTCAAATCGAATCCTAATGATTCTGCAAGTCTATCTAGTATCTTGCATGAATCTTCTTGAAGTAATTTCAATCCTCTAATTCTTCATCTTTAAATTTTTTCAGTGTGCCAGAGCTTCTTTATCTTGAACATGAAAACTCTTTTTTTTTTTTTTTTTTTTCCCTTTGAAGCATCTAAATCAATCTCTCGTTGCTGTTTCTGACACAATATGATTGCCACAAATTTCAATAAAAATTCTGGGTGCTTCGGCTGCCAATTTTTAAAAAAATAAATTAGTGCAGCAAATTTCCCCTCAAACACTCTTTTCTGGCTGAAATGACAAATATTTTATATCAAGCCTGTTTTACATGCACACAGTTCTGGTAATAACATTTGTTCAGGGAAAACATATTCAATGACCTGATAAATCCTCAATCTTTCACATTATGGAAATTTGTTTTTATGTATTGTCTAAGATAAAAGTTGAATTTATCTTTCCCAATACTTGGAGTTGTATAAATAGTAACTTTAGAGATAAAATAAACATTTAAGGTTATAAGACATCATTCATAGAGCAAATAATAATAATGTTGATTTTATGCTAAATAATTAATATTTTTAAATAATTAATTAATTTCTGTTACATTCATTGGAGTGTTTTTTTTTCTGTAGTGCTATTTTTATTGCATTTCTTTGTAGTAAACAGCAATTTTTATACAGAAATCCAGAAACCAAATAGATCATTTACATGAAAATCAGAGTACTAGAAATATTAATAGTTCAAGCATCCTTTGAATTCTATAATTATGAACATACAACACTTTTGGATACAAATAATATTTGAAATAGGGGAAAAGTGAATCTATTTTTTAATAAAAATATAGTTTATTAAGACTAATTGTAGAAAAGCTTAAAATAATTCCAGATATCACTTCAATTATATAATACAATTTATTATAGAGAGAAATAAAAATTTCATTACATACCTTGTTCAGCAGTAGGTGTGTTGATTTCTGTTCGATCAGCACAATGAGCTAAAAGGAGGTATTTCTAAATAAAAAGAAACAAAAAACCAGATTTAGAGTTTTTTCATATGTTTCTTATATCAAAATAATGTAAAAATGTCGGCTAAATTTTAAATATATTACACTTTGAATACATAAATTCTTGATTGCCATGGCAACAGCATGAAACTTTGTTATATATTAATAATGTTAATGACTTTTTAAATGTTTTGCACTTTAAATTGTTTTGAATAACCTTCATACAAAATTAAAACTAAATTATAATTAATGTTTACCTAATGAAAGTTAATGCTTTAAAATGTCTAATTTAATAAAAAAATATCCAATATTTTGAAATCAGTATGAATAAACGTAATCTGTACCAAATAGTATATTACATGATGAATCATATGCTACTGTACTACGATTTTAATATTTCACTTTTATCATTTACAGTAACATTTTTCGGTATATGATCAATTGTTTTCAGATTTCATAAATGTCAAAAACAAATATATAGCAATACATTCAATGATTACATTTATTTATTAAAAGAAGAGTTTTTGTAAGATGAATAAAACACAAAGTTTTAAATTCTTTAAAAAACATTATGGTAACTTAGAATACAAATATTTTAACACATTCCATTAGAACAATAAACTATTTACATTTCACCAATTAATATTATTAAGTATTAATGCAGAATTAAGAATTTCATGTACATTTTTAGACCAAAACCATTCCATTTACAAAAGCTAAAAACAGAGACTAAAAAAAAATTTTTTTTTTTTTTAAATAATAAAGAGCATATTATTGAAGTACACAATCAGAAATTAATCATTTTGTTTTAAGAATCATTAGAAAGATGTGAAAAGAATAATTATACTTTAAAAAAATTACAATTTTCATAAAAGTATCAAATATTTCGTATATTGATAATGTACATTGTTTACACTACATTGATAGTGTGCATTATAGTATTTTGTACATTTTTTTTTCACGTGAAATACAAGTAAACAAAACTATTTATTTGTATTTCATATGAAAAAAAAAAATGTAAAGGAAAATCTCACATTCTAGATTATTAAAGCTTACAACTTAAAGTTTAAGTATTAAAACAATAATAAAACATAGAAATATTATTAGTTTTAATATTAAATTGATAGAAAAAATATAAATTATTTTTAAAAACATAATATATACCTCATAGGTTAAAGATGTACTGCAAAATTTTTTACTTAGAGGATAATTAAGCAAATGTGTATTCTGCACACCACCATAACAGCAAGGACAGCATACAAATGAAGCTTGTTGTTTAATACACTGTTGAATTACTAAGTCTGTAGCTACACCACATGCATGCAATGACACACCTAGATCAAAGGTCCCTTTGAAGTAATCTAAATTACACTAGAAAAAGAAATTTATCAATATTTTAGTTTTAAAAAGACATAAAATACAAAATCCTTCTTGCATGTTCTAGTTATGATTTCACTACTATTCATTTAAGTTTAATATTAACAAACTTTTTTGCAATTATTCTGATTCAAGATTTGAAACATTATTTGAGAAAATATTTTAAGAAACATACCTGATAAAAGAATACATTGGTCAAATTTAAAGATTCAGCTCTATTTCTGGCACGAAAAATAGAAGATTCCTTATTTTCAATTAAGACAATCTGTAAAAGTGTTAATATGAATAAGGCTACAGTAAGTTGTGTTTTTATAAATATAACTATGTAAATAAATAAGAGAAATAAATATAATTTTTTTATGACTATTAGTAAATATTAATTACAATAAAAAAGATAGAATATATATATGCTGCACTAAGCTAATTCATATAAAATAATTCTAAGAGTTAAAGTATAATTAATTATTTAAAACTTTCTTCAAATTTAAATTTATACTTATTATACTTATTTGGTTGTATTTTCAAAAATGTTAAGAATGAAATTTAATTACAGCAATTTAGCAACACTAAAATAACAATAATCAGAAATCAGATTTGAATATTTTAATATTTTCAAAAATATTAAACATGCCATTGCGGAAATAAATATCCATAACTAAATAATCATAATAATAAAATCTACAGTACATACATATACAAATAAGAACCAGATACTGAAATGAGATTGAATCTAAAATAAAACATAAATTACCTTGCATTTTGGAAGAAAATATGCAAGAAGTAATCCAACGTGCCCCTACAAAGTAAAACAATAATTTAAAATTACATCATAAACATATTTTTATCTAGAATTTTTATCTATCTAATATTTATTTTTGAAGTGTACCAAGAAACAAATAAAAGATAGAAATACAATAAAATAATAGCAATAATTTACATAATTACATGATATAAAATAATTATATGTCAAAAGAGGGATGGAAAGAAAATTTTTTTGAGAAAAGAAATTTATACTAAAATTTAATCTTAGAAAACTGATGAAAAGAGTTATGAACAATATATAATAATAAATGAAATGTTTATTTATAGTCCAGAAAAAATATAAATAAACTAAAAAACTAATAAGATGCCAAAATGGCAATATTCACAGAATGTAATGTAGATTACGGCCATGTTCTACAATTTTGGTTTTAATACATACAAAAAGGAAACATGAACTATTACAATTCTATAAAAGAAAAGTATTAAAAATTACTTTAAGTGGAACACTATTTGGAGAAGAATGTTTTAAATGGTTACATAGTAAAAACTTTTTACTACCACTTTTTTATCATGTAAGAAATTTCATTTTCATTAACGTTTAAAACTCTGTTCAAAGATATTATAAAACTGATTTTATCAATAGAAATAACAATTAATATTTGCATTTTATGAAATTCTGTAGAGACAAATATGGAAAAAGTTATTTTAATATAAATAACATTTCTAGACAAATTTACAATACATTCTTCAGTAAAGTAAACTTTTGTCAAATTCTCTGCTTATATCAACATATTTTTGTGGTAAAAGCTACTAATCTTAAATAACAACATACTCCTCCAGCACAGAATTCAACAATAGTTTGACCATCCTCAGCAACTTTCAGAACAGCTGTAACCATACTTTCAATTTGTTGGCACTTTCTATCAACACGCTTTTGTGGCAAATCACCTGAAAAAAAGGAAATCCTCATAAAAATTTCAATATCATTCAGTCTGCATTTTCCTAAAATATTGTGTTCAAAAGAAACATAATATAACCTAAAAAAGTAATAAAATACAATAACTAACTTTACAGCAATGAAATCCAACAATAGTTTAATTATATTAAACATTATTACTTCTAATATACATACATACACTAATATACTAATGTACATACACTATTATACTGAATACGCAATGTAATCTAAGAGAGTTTCTCATATTCACTTTATTTTCTTTCACATTTTAGAGAAGTTATAGTTAAAAATTCAATTATATTTATTAATAATATAAAACTTTAATGATTACAGAAAAATATTTCAGTAGCATTATTCAAATTTTAAAAATAACATAACAATTTCACACTGTGATACACAAGCATTAAGAATATATAAGAATGTGCATAAATTTTTTGCAAATTTTCAACATTCGATTTTCATTGACATTTGTCAAGGCATGTTTTATCTTTGATCACTCACTCTCTCTCTCTCTCACACACACACACAGATATATATATAAACAGTAGATATTAAAAATTTCTAACAAATGGATATAAATATTGCAAAAAGCATTTGAACAAAAAACAAAATGCAAATGTTTCGATTGATATAAGATGTTTACCGGGCTGTGAAGTAATGTAAAAATTTTTCATGAAGATCATGAAGCTTTTTACAATACCTTTCTTGTTGTTTGGAATCAAACAAAATAATTCAACAAATAAGAGGCTGCAAGCTCTATAATGATTTAATACAATGCAGTCTTTTGTTTTCAGCCCAAGTGATGCAATAAAAAAAATTTAAAATCTGTTTCCAGTTTGAAAAATTTATTAATATATGTATGCTCACTTAGAAGACAAAAAATATTGATGAAAAAGATAAAATTTTACATTTACTGGAATAATTTTTGTCATTTTTTTTTCCCAACAGAAAAAAATATTGTCATATTATTTTAAAACTTACGAAGTTTACATTTTGCCATATGATTTTAATTTTTTTCAGCTCCAATAGATTCTAATGATAAACTTCTGCTTTCTTTATTTAAATTGGCAACTTTGGTCTAAATTAAACTCAGAACCGAAGTAGCTACAATGATATTAATATATTCAAAGAGTATTGCCAGAAAAAATATCTAACATCAAAAGCACAATTTTAGATAAAATTAACAGTTACAATTTTTAACATGATGATGCTTATAGGCTGGCATAGTTCCTCTGTGAATTATGTCTTGTCACATGTGGAATAATGATTAAAAATAATACAAATGCTCTACAGGACATGAAGCTACCAGCCCTTTACTGGTGAGCACTTACTAAATTATTTACTAAGTAATTTTTTAAAGTAATAGGTGCTGTGCTCACTAGGAAAGAATTTTTCTAATATTTTAGTTAATCAAAATTTTAATGAATTTTCTCAAAAACTTTGGAGCATATAATTGTTCAAAAACTATTTTGACATCAATTTTAAAATACAAAAAATAAGTTTTCCAGTGATATCAATTATTTTTGGGACAATTCTTTTGATAATTAAAAGCATTCAAGTGTTACAACAATGCATTGTTAAATTATGCATTGCTATGCTAATGGATTTACACTCTCCTGTGGTGAGACAATGTTGAATTCCTTTTTTTTTCAATATATGTTATCATTACTATAAAATTACAAATAAATTTTAAAAATAAAATACAGATTAATAATTGAAGACTAAATGATAATACAATATTTGTTACAGTGTTTTGACATAGAATTTAGAATCTCAAATACAGTTTTTAAAATTTCTTTTGTTAATTTATCTTTAAAATAAATCATACCAGTAGCAGGATGCAGAGCAGATGGCAATTTTTCCCATTCTAATGAGCTGCAGAAATTAGTGCTATACTGTGGGTGTATTGAAGCATTCTAGAATTTAAAAAAAAAAGTGCAATCACAAAATAATGTTAATTTTCATTTAATATTTATAATATTTGACATAAATAAAGATCTCTTTGAGATACAATATAAAAGTTATTTTATGAAAAATATGTCACAATCATACAAAACAAATATAAAGATTAAATCTTAAAATTATCAGTAGAAATTTTTGGCAAAAATTAAATAATGTTATATTATGACTGTTTACATCCAACAATTGAATTTAAGAACAGTGGAACCTCACTTAATGAGTATAATTTATTCCCAAATCTTGCTTGCAAAGTTAAACAATTTTTTCCTTAGGAATGCATGTAAAATAAGACAAATATGCTCCATTCTGATTTTTTTTTTAAATACTCAAATAAATTTATAATACATGTTTTTTTTTGTTTCTTCTTGATTTTTTTTTCTTTCAAATAAAGCTGTCTAAATAATTTGATTTTCATTATACTTGAAAATTTGAAAAAAGAGAGAGAGAGAGAACATTACCATTAAATTAATTCATAGCGCACATAATTATTGCCTGATTAGGATAATGCTTCTCAATGCACAATGCAATAATTTCTCATGTTTTCAGCATTACTCTTATTTCACTGGAAGATTGCTATTCAGCTGAGGCTATTATTTCCTTCTGTCCTGAGGAGTTCTCATCTACAAACTTTTGCTGTAGCATCCCATAAGTTCTTTGGCAGTTCCAGTTATGTTCATCCACTAGCTTATCAATATCATTACTAATATCTAGTTCTGTAATATCAGCCAGAGGTATATTCTTGTTGATTAAGGTTTTACCATTGCTCAAATCTTTAAATTGCATTCAACAATACTATCCAGCCAAAACTTCTTCCATGCAGATAGAAAGATTCTCTTCAAATAAATGCTCAATAAAGATGATAAAGACCAATCAATATGTGACTTCATGTTGATTCCTTGTCATTTCTCTTTGAAATATTGCTTGTTAAGTGAATCATTTTATTTCACATTTTGTTTTGTTTGTAATAAGAATCACTCTTTATGAGAGTTATGGGTAAATGATTTTTGAGTGCATTGAGTCTTTCTTCTTAGAAAAAATGTATAATACAGAAAAAGAATTTGCAATGAATTTAATGAGAATGAGCATGAATTTAATGAGAATGAGCATGAATTTAATGAGAATGAGCATGAATTTAAAAGAGATAATATAATTTTCATGAAGACTGAAATAAAACTTACTTGAAGAAGAGTCAAAATTTCAGAGGGATTTTTATGCTTGATCTTTAACTTTGTGTGTGATGGGTCTCTGTTGAAAAATAAAATCACAAATAAAAAATGTATTATTAAAAAAATATGAACTGTAGTAATTGAAACCCAAGCAATTTCAAAGAGTTGTTTAAAAAATACTTTAAGGTAATTACCTTTTATACAAACTATCTTTATCAACAATAGGAACAACTATATCACAGGTATCCAATGATTTGATTGCCATCAATGAAAATCCACATTTTTTAGCCGCTTTTCTAACAAAAGCATGAGAAACCATTCTTTCATACCATTGCCTTACATTTACTAAATATTCCATGCAGTTTGAAGGTAGATTATTCTAAAAAAAGTGATATTAATATAAATTTTTATACTTATATCAATAAGATATAATGAAAAAAGCAGAAGATGGCAGTAAAGTTTAATTCATATCCTAATAGCTGCCATCCTTTAAACGTTAACAAAAAAGATTTTAAGATTAAAACATGACATTTATTACAAATTTAAATAATCAAAAGAATCAAAATAGTGTAACAACAGAAATGTAAGCAAACTTATTACAAGAATGTGAAATGTAATATAAAAAATATAGCTAACAAACAAATTCATGGGAACAAAAAAAAGTTTATATGACTTAAAAAAGTTATTGAATTGAACAAATATTTCATTTCACAATGAGAAAGCCAAATAATTACAATACCAACAATTCAAAGAGAGAGAGAAAAAAAATATTAACATTCTAAGGGGGAAAAAAATCATATTATTTTCAAATGATCAATATATTTCTTAAGATATAATGTTTTTTATGAGTTAGAAATGTCCTAAAAGCTTAAAAGAATAGTAGATATGTATCAAACAATGAAAAATTATCATAAAAGTAATTATTTAAATGTTAACTACTTACGAATAAATAGTGAACACATGGAAATGCTATCATATCAGCCAAAGTCAAATCAATTCCTTCTAAATAATTATGATGAAGGTTGAAATCCTGAGATTTTTCGGTGATGACAAGATTTTCCAAAGCTTTAGAGATGTCATCAGAATTAACAGGATCTAAATTCTTATCATATATAGTAACATCAATAGTTTCTGCAGGAACCGTAATAGAGTCAATAGTTTCTGTATCAGATTTATTCTGTTTCATCTTTTTAGCAATGTCCAATTTTCTCTTTAAAATATTGTGTGTTCTGACAGGTTGTTTCAAATGGGCTTCGAGTAATACTAAAGTTTCTGGAATTGTGACTGATTGCTCCTCATTTTCTCTATTAAATATATAAAAAGAAATCTGATTTCATTATATGAAAAAATGAAAGAAAATTTTAATACTATACAGATTTTTTTTTCTTTTTCAAAGTAAAGGTATTAGAAACTATCAATGAAGTGTTATTAAGCATGACATTTGAATATTTTTTTTTTTTTGTTAGAGATATAATTGATATTCAATGTAAAAATATCAAACACAAAAGTATTTTACAAAAACAAGTATAAAAACCATCACATTTTTTTTTTCTTTTTAAAGGGAATTTTTAAATGCATTGATAGTGGTCTAGCTCTAAGGCAAGTAAATGTAAATCTTAATTAAAATTAAGATAAATATAAATCTTAAATTTTAATAAAAAACATGCAACAAAAAATATACACATATTAAAACTCCTGATTTATATTAAATGAAAGTGTAATGTTATTAACTACTTACATTCATGTAGGTTTTAAGAACTGTACTGTAACTGAATGTAATCAGGAATTGTAACATTATTAACTACCTACTGAACACTTGCCATTGTTTAAACCTTTTCTTTCATCCACATTTTACAGAAATAAAAATAAATGGAGCAAATGTATAAAAAAAGCCAGTATTAATGAATACTATTTTATTGATGAAATATTGCCAAGTTTAATAAAACAATGCACAAACTAAAAATATTATAATTCTCAATCAGTTTATTATGCAATAAATTATTTTTTTTATATATATTTTGTTTAGCCCAATTTTGTAATCTTTCTTTTTAGAGATCCTGGATACAAAAATTTAAATGTCTTTTATTAACCAACCATGAGGTTTTTCACCCAGCTCATTTATTTTTTCAGTATTTTTACTTGAATGATGAAAAACATATTTACTAACATACATTAAATTACTCTAGCCATTCATGCATTTGTGGTAATTATGATTTAAAATCAGTAATACAAGGGGAAAAAGCTATTATAATTTTAGCTTGATAGACTGAAACATAGGAATCAAATTTCATGCCATTTGATACATATTAAAGCAACTAAGTTCACCTTTATCAAGAAGAGGACAGATTGGAGATAGTTATTACCTTAAAGCTTTGTTTAATAATACTTGGAACTTATAGATTGATAGGTTAAAAATGGGAATTCATTTCCATTGA
Organism: Argiope bruennichi; assembly: GCF_947563725.1. Lineage (NCBI taxonomy): Eukaryota > Metazoa > Arthropoda > Arachnida > Araneae > Araneidae > Argiope > Argiope bruennichi. Next base: position 68,374,832 of record NC_079153.1, on the reverse strand, counting down.
TCCATTTGTAATATTTACTTTTATGACCTATTCACAAACATATATGATTTTCAACGGTGTTCATTTACCATTATGAAATTTTTACTAAAGGGAAATATACTAAATTATTAAAATCTCACCTTAGTCATTCAGGATACTGAAGCAAATTTATACATACAAATATTAAGTTTATGTATGATCTATTCAGAATCATAGCAATGAAAGTTCAAAATTCATCATCTGGAAAAAAATAATATGTGAAATATCATTTTTTTTCCTGTATGATTCAATCTACTCTATATAAGAATGAAGTGAAAATATTTGATTACTTCTTAATAATAAATAATTTAGATGTCATTAGGCAGTATTAAATAAGAACCATTGTTATGGAGTTTCACTATATGATATTCAATAAGTGATATATAGATTTTATCCCTTTCGAGACTGACAAGATATAAAAGTACATTTAAATGAATGATTTTCCTTCCTCAATCAGTCATGAACAAGTTAAGAAAAAAGGCTGACAATAAATGGATAAATTTTTAAATTCATCCAAAGTTTTTTATAATTAAATCATAGTATCTATCAATTTAATAATGATTATTACTGAATTAACCATAAGGAAATTAATCTATGTTAATACTAAATAAATAAAATAATAAGTTTTAAAAAATGTACTAACTTTAGAGAATTCATTTCAGCTACAGAATTAGGCAACTGAAGTTCACAAAATTTTGTCCATATAGAACTCTGAAATAATAAAAAGAGGATAAGATTTCTTGCTGAAGGATAAAAACATTTTAAATACAATTTTCTTTAAAAATGCAATAAAGAATTTTTGTTGTTTACTTCAGCACAAGCTACAAGGCATCCACCTCTAAATCCCTAAAATGAAAAAATAATGAAGAGCTTTAAAAAATAAAATTCACTGAAGTATGAGATAAATAATGCACATACATATATATATTAATTTATTTACCAGCAAAGCTTGCGAAAAGCTGTCAGGAAAATTGTCGATGTGGAATTTTATAGCCCATCTTAAAACAGCACAAATTCCAGCTATATAAGTTTTCTTGTTATCAGTCTCTATGGCTGGAAGAGCTACAGATAATTCCTGAAAAGAAAGGGACGAATTAAACATTTAAACAGCCACATTAAAATTTAATGACATTTTTTTCTGGCTCCATATTAAAATTAAATTTCTTTTTTTTTATTTAATAAGCAAAAATGAATAAAAATGTGGATATTACTAAATAAAATTCTCAAAGCAACAAAATGATGTACAAAAAGGCATTAACTATAATGATTTAAAATATCCAAACACAGTCATTGATCAATCATGTAAGTAATTCTTCATTCTAAAGTATGTCTGGAATGAATAATAATAATAACTTTATCATAAAAACAAAGTTGAAAGTAACTAATAGATTGAAAAATTGATTTACTTATTAAATGCATCAATATTAACTAAAGTATTGAAATACAGGGTTTAAACCTCACCATCTCAGATTTTCTTGAAATTTGGCACAAATATACAGTTGGTATAGACTTGCAAAGACAAAAAAAAAAAAAAAAAAAACTTTATTAAGATATGTCAATTGTTTTTGAATTACAGATCTATAAAATTATCTTAAATGGGTATAAAAACCATGAATGGCAATTTTTTGAATTGCTGTAGGAACTTTTCGAATTGAGCCAGAGACCTGTAGAATGTTATTTTACAAGATTTTTCATGTTGCTTGTAATGATATATAACACTATACAGGTTCAAATATAAAGACTTTCTTAAAATCTAATTTAAAAATCTCATTTAATTTTTTTAAAAGTACATATTTGTCCATTTTCAAATTAATACTCTGAATAGTTTGCTTTGTTGTAAATCACATGACATTTGATGATATTGTTTAATTGTTAAAGAAAATAAGAACTAAAGCTCAATTTCTATTAATTAAATTTTGTATTCATTTTAATTAATACAATAATATTGATATTTTATGAAAATAAACATAAACACTAATTCCATAAAATATTTAAAAAAAAACTTATTATCATATAATAGAGCATGTTAAGCATATTAAGCTTGAAAAAGTTCTATTTGTTTGGTCGACATCATTGTTAAAAACATATATTTTTCTAATGGGAGTCACAGGATTTTTTGGATATGAGAAGTGTGCAGATGGATGAAGAAAAGTTATCTCTACTTCATTGAGTTCAGTTTTCTCTAAAACATATCTGAGCCACCAGCTTTTTTCATAGACAAAAGTTATGCAGCATGAAATGTCTGAAAAAAATTTTGATTTAAAAAAAAAAAAAATGAGATTTTGACATAGACTTTTTGAGAGCTTTTGAATGAAAAAGAAAAAAATGTCACTAATATTTTAGAACTAGATTTGGGAATGAATACATGGTACTCTTGTGTTCTTTTGATGGACAATGTTCGATCAATGCAATGTTTCAAGAAAACTCTAATTCAACAGAATCTTCTTAAATTAAATGTGCAGAATCAATGTTGGTAATATCTTATACCGTCCATTCAAAAAATTGTAATGGTGTTTGAAGTTGGTTTTCATAATCTTTGCAAACTGGAATGAGCTGCCAGTCTCTTTACAGAAACCTCAATTGCAGGGCCTTTTACCACAAGCTGTGGCAAAAAAGTGCCACTCTCCTTCCACTTTCTTCTTGATGAAAACAGAGGTTTAAGAATTTTGTTTGTTTGTTTTTGTATTGGGTAGCAGATCTGTTTAAAAAAATTTAAAGGGGTAAAAAAAAACTTATTTGGATTTTTTTTTAAATTTGGCTGCCAAGAAAAGTATAAATTTCTTTTGAAAGGTGTACACAACTGTATTGTGCTCTAAAGAATCAAAAGTAATGATGTAACTGACAAGTTCAACTTTGTTTTCCTCTGAAATATATAATAAAAGAATGAATTGTGACCTATTGGTTTGCCCAGAAATAGCTCTGTGCTTCATCTTTTAGGATTATGCTGCAATTAAAAAAAATTCCCACATTACAAAGAATTCAGATTTTCTCAAATTTTCTTTTGTGTAGTTAAGGGAGGATCTCTGCTGATTGGCAATAAAATCAAGCAGAACTAAAGAGGACAACTTTCTGTAGAACAAATCAAAGAATTCTTCTGAATCTTTCTCAAAAATCTGAAGGTTACAACTATCAACTGTAATTCATTGGTAAAATTGTATTTCTTCAATTGAATTTTTAACAAAGTATTGATTGAACATTTTATGTATCTCAGTTTCACTTCAATCAAATGTAAAACAAATCAGGTTATATCCACTTGGAAACAACAGTATTAATTGTATGATACTCTGCTACAAGCAAAGGTGAAACCAGCAATGCACTTACAAGTTGTGACAACCAGTTTGGACGAATAACATCCGTAACATAGAAGGCTATTTCATTAAAAAAATATATATATATTTCTTATAAATTATGCCACATAATTAAAATAAAAATTAATTTAATAAATTTGTTATTTAGATTTCCATTAAAATAATTATTTCATGAATAGGAGATCCAATTTTCAATTTTTAATAAAGAACTCAAAATATAAATTAACCATCCCAAATTTACATTTTGTCCTGTGATTACAATAATTCAAACTATTCATAAAATCATTTAAAAATTTTAAAATATGTACTTTTTGAAAAAAATTAAATTGCATTTTTATATTAAATTTTGAGAATTTCTTTCTTATTTTAACCTGTATAGTGTTGCATATTATAGGAAATAGTATGTAAAATGTCACCTACCCTAAGCTTGTAACCTAATTAGGAGTTTCCACAGCAATAAAAAAATTAAAAATAACACACACACACTGTTTCCTGCTTCTAGCTCCATTTATGAGAATTTAGAGCTCTATAATTCATAAAAAATTTGATATGTCTAAGTAAAATTCCATGTTTTTATAAGTCCATACCAATAGTACACCATTGCCAAATTTCAGAAAATCTCAGATGAGGATAAAAACAGTCTTTTTCTTTATTGAATTGAAATGGGACGACCCATTATGTACAAAGAAACAGCAAAACAATAGGCATTCCTGCATACAATATCTAGAAAATGTTTAACTATTAATTTATTATCAAATTGAGTAAGTGAATCAACTAAGTACATTCAATAAATCCTGATAATTACTTTTGACTACCATAAACATAAAAAATGTGTTTTTTTGCACTCCTCACACTTAAAGGAATAATTATATGTGAAAGTTAATAAACAATCTGAAGTTATTTAGGCACTTATTAATTTATGATGAAAGAGCCAAATCTCACAAAATGTAGCAGGAAAACCAAATGGCCCAACAACCATATAAGAATGCTTGAGCGCACTTCTAACTTAGCTGGGGGGAGAGGGATGGAGAAAACAAACATCTGTTTATGCATAAAAAAAAAAAAAAAAATGATAAACATTTTGTTTGGTAGTTTCTTTGCTATTTGTTTTTGCCAATGCTTCACAGTTAATTAATAAGCACAATTATTTATTTTATGTATCTTCTTTTTTCAACATAAATTTTCATCAAATGCTTCAATCTTAGAGATGCAATGAAGCATTCACAGTTATGATAATTTTAAATTAATTAATCTTTGAGAAGGACTTTAAAAAATACCATAAATGTATTAAAGATAATGATTCTATGACAAGAAAAATTTCTAGATAAAGATTCAGATATATAAAAGTATCAATGAAAAGAAAATCACCTTTTATTTGAAAACTAAATTTCAAATAAAAGGTGAAACTAGTGTATTAACTACATGCATAGATCTTTAAGCTTAACCACATGTCACTGGCCAATATAACTAAATTTTAAACATGACTAATATATCTTTGGAATTTTTTTTATTATTATTCATCATACTAAATCAATTAACATATTAACATTCATACTAAATCAATTAACATATTAACAATAATTTTAAATTGTCAAACAGCTTAAAGAAGTATTTACTAGTTGGTAAGTTAGTGAAGAAATAGCAAACCTATATATATATATATATATATAATAAAACTTTTTTTGACATTAGCAAATTATTTAATTTCATTTAAGCTGAATAAAAAAGAATAAAATTGTAAAGAGAAATTAATAAGTCACAGAATTTTAAATACTAATCATATGATTTTGAAATATTTAAATGCAAAAAATAGAAATAGGAATTTCAGTAATAATAGTAAATTCAGATAATCCAGAATGTTATGATTGACACTTAAATCAAGAATGATTTTTTTTTCTAATAAAGAAAAATAACAAATTTAGTAGAATTAAAACATACGGAATTTAAATAACTAAATTAATGATTACAAACTATTTAAATAGTTTTCTCAATGAGTAATCATGTTGAAATGACACCTATAATTTTTGCTGCTTTATACCTAATATAATTTTTTGATTTTCCGTCTCTGACTTTTACATCAAGCAATTTTAAAAGAAATAAAGAATTATTTAATTTCCAGGTAGTCTCTCTACATTTAAAAAAATAAACAAAATTCAATTTTTTAATATTTTTGTGAAATAAAAAAAAAAAATGCATATCTTTTAAATATACTCAATGTTAATAAATATTATTTTGCAAGGTTTGAACGTACCTTATATTGTATTTGATCAACAGTTAAAGATTCATATTCAATATTCTCTAAAATTTCCATAGGAATACTACATTTGTAATCAGCATCGTCAACGAAATATATCTTGAGGTCGAAATCACAATATGCATATACAAATAAACATATACATGATTCGATAGTGCATTCAATACATTTTATTTCTTTATTTATTCTACCAAGTAGAAATAGTTTGTTATCAGAAATCATAGCGAAATAAATAAATTGAAAAATAAAATGAGGAGAAAAAATATGAAGATACAAAATTTAAAACAAAATTTTTATAGTAAAATTAAATGTAATTTGACACATGCAAGAAAACAGAAACAAATGTTTACATTTGTCTGTTACAGAAAAGTTGGGATGTATCATTGCTGTATAGTCGAAATTCATTAATCGAACTTTTACATTTGTTTGTATTATTACATTTATATTCTAAACAATTAGTTCATGAATGCATACAAAATATGACCTTTACTGTCATAGGTGTTTCTTTTTTTTCTTTCTAGTTAAAAAGGATTCATTTCGTAATGTTTATTATCGTTACTTCTACTTTATCGATTCTATCATTGCGCAAGACAAATTACGCGGTTACTGCGCTTTGTTTTGATTGTAACTTCGATGTTAGCTGCTGTTGATTGTGATTATCTTAAAAGTTATCGCTAAGTATGTTTTGATAGAATTAAAAATTTTAATTTGAACACAATTTAAAATTAACATTAATTTTTTATGCTTAAATTCACTATATATATCTTTATTTTGTGATCATTTCTTTGAATTTGTTGTGTGTAGACCTGAACGAAGATATAGCACTTATTGAAATTAAATATTTAGTAGAAATTGTAATTTTAACTGCAGTCTCCACTTCTTTCATTTCCCTTTTTGTTTTTAGTTTATATTGTTTTACTTTTAAATTTAGATCCTGTACATTATCAATCTTAAATTTTCCTTTTCTGTCAATTGATGTTTTCTGAATTTCATGGATTTTTTTTCTTCTTAACATGAAGTTTTAAATTTATAACCGTGTTATTGAATTCATAAAATTAACTGTTTTTTTATGTAAATTATCTTGAATTTATATCTAATTTGCTTTATTTTTCTTTCTACTATACATGATATTTATTAAATGATGCTTAATTTTTTTTTTATTATTATTCTAGATTGCAAAATGGCTGATGATTATGAACCTGATGAGTATGTGTTATTTTAAATTAATCTACTAAATTTTCGTTTCTAACTTTTTTTAGTAATGCCTACTTTTTTAAGAATTTGCTATTAAAAAAATGAAACATTTTATATGTGTTCTGAACTTTAAACACTTTAAATCAAAATATGTAACCATATGCTGCATAACCTAGGTAGTTTTTTAAATGCCTCCTTTGTAGTAAAATTTAGGCGTTTTTATTATCAATGCATGTTATTGGTGAAATTATGACTGAACCACTTATTGTTAACACATTTAGTCAGATTTTACTTACGATAATATTACATTTTTTGCAATCATACACTGGTTGCAATACACATGATATCTTTCACATTTTTTTTTTTTTTTCCAACATGTAATTACTGGCATACAGTTAATGCACAAATACCAAAAGTATGAAGAAAAAAAAAATTCAGAAATATATGTATATTTTTTTAAAAAAAAATAACCTGTACATGATGAATGTATATTGCTAATAAACATTTATATGTTTATTGTTGAATATATGTCCTAACAACAACTCATTTTTTTGTTTTGTTTGTTATGTGTTTTCATATTAGCAAAATGGCACATTTATTGTTTAGAAAAATTATCTGTCAGTGGCTTAAACTGTGTCTCACTTTATTTCAATGCTCCTCGTTCTCCCACCTGAAAAAGAAATAAAGAATCATTACTTGAGTGATGATGTTGAAAAAGAATATTTTTATTGTTAATTTAGTCTCTTATAATTTTTAACCAGCCATCTGTGGTGACCCTCTGATGTGCTGTGAACATTAGCAGTGTTTAATTTTTGTTAAATCTCCTGTGCATGCCTTTATGTTCGTGTTTCCTTCCTATGTTCATGTTGAAATTCATTGTAACAATGAAGTGCATTTTTGAATTATATTAAATAAATAAATGAATTAAGATTTTTAAAATACTGAAAAAAATTACTGAACAAATAAATTGGTCTATAAAAATATTAATTTTTAAAAACATTGTAAAAATAATTTTTGTATGATAATGCTTTTCGGAGTTTTCAAAGAAAAATGCAAAAATCTTAGTTAAAATTTCAAAACATTTACTCCAATGTACACATTCCCACCTCCTAATGTATATATTTTGAAATTTCTGGTCAAACAATTTTATTTGTGAACTTCCAACACATACTTTTCTTTATTATTAATGGAAATATAGTATTTTGGTTACATATGCTGACAAATACATATATTTGTAAATATTTACTCTGTGCCATCCCCTCCCTGATCTTATAATTTCTATTCTATTCTCTAATTTTTCTTCTAGTCCCGTTGGAGAAGATTATGACGATCCAGAACCAGAAGATGAAGCTCTGGATGAAATTGAGCAAAATGAAGTAAGATTTTCTTTCTGTTTAAAGTATGAACATTATATATTTTGAATGTTGATGTGTTTAAAATTTTTTGTTGTTCAAATTTAAAAGTTTGTTCTGTATCATTCATTTTTGCCTGTTATCTATGCCTTCATGTTTTGATTTATACAATAATTATTTATATTTTTTGATTTTTGAAATAATTTCCATTGAACAATGTCATTTGTTAAGATAAAATTATTAAAATTGAAGTGCCATTAGTTTTAACCACTGTAATGATAGACAATTATAATGGGAGAGGTGCAGTGCAATTACCGTAAATTGTTACACTTAATAAATTATGTTGCAAAAAGAACTATATCATTGTTCTAAATTGGTATTAAAAAATAAGTGAACTATTGAAGGGAAAAAAAAATTCATAAAAGGAAAGTACAAACTGAAGAGTAAAGTCAGAGGGAAAAAGAAATAAAAAATAATAAGCAATAAATAATAAAAGAAAGAGTAAAGAAAATAGTATCATATTCATTTTTCTATTTGATTTCTTCATTTCCTTTTGATTTAAGTTGCATGTACATTTCAAACATATACTAGGGGCATTCAAAAAGTAAGTTACACTAAAAAAATTAGGTCATAACTACTTTATTGACAAGTCTACTACAATGCAATATGACACACATATTAGCACCCTATTTCTCTGCATAATCTCCCAGTCGCTGGAGACATTTGTCGGAACATAGCCCTAATCGTTCAATGCCGAAAATCGCTCCTTGGTTCTAGGGCCAGTTTAGAACATCTGTCTGAACATGGTCATCATTGGAAAATTAGCTTCCACCCAAATGTTCTTTGAGCTTGCTGAATATGTGAAAGTCAGAATGCGACAGATCGGGACTGTATGATGGATGCTCCAGACCTCCCAAATAAAACTGCGAAGCAAACTCTGTGTTGTGCTATCTTTGTACAGTCTTACATTGTCATGCAAGAGGACAGTGCCTTTGCTTAACTTTCCACGTTTCTTGTTTTATCACATCTTTGCGTAAACCTCTTAGTATTTCATTGTACGACTTTGCATTAATGGTTGTACCCTTCTGCATAAACTCGGTGTAGATAACTCCTTTGCAATCGAAAAAAACAGCAGCCATGACTTTACCCACTGATGGGGAGACTTTGAGTTTTGCTCTCATTGTTGTTGATGTGTGCGTCTCCATTCCATTGACACTTGCTTCATTTCTTGAGTGAAGTGATGCAGCCATGTCTCATCACCTGTAATGACTGACTTAGGAAATCATTACCTTCCACAGAATAATATTGAAGCAATTCCAGGGAAGCCACAGACCTTGCTCCTTTGTGTTCAGAACTCAAAGAATAAGGAACCCATCATGCGATAATCCAGTGGAATGAGGACACTGCCAATGGATATTCCCAAGTCTAGTGCAATGTGTGCAATGCTCATTCTGCAATTGCTGAGAATAATGTCTTCCACCTGCTGCACCATGCCTGATGTGCTCACCACTATATGCCTTCCTTGCATTTCCACATCAGTTAAGTCAGTGTGTTCGTCTTCGAACTGCTGGCATCATTTCACAATGGCTGGACGTCACATTACTTTTGGCCCCTCTACTCCCAATATTTCACGATGAATCTCCATACTCGTTAATTGTTTTGCCCGAAAAAAAAATGTGCTTTAGGATGTACGTAATTTCAACGTTTTAGTATATTGCCACTGTTGTAAGTCATGGAACTCGATTATCATCTGTGCAAGCTTATCTCTTGTTTTGTCATGATGCCATCTGTGGGGGAACAAGTGTAACTTACTTTTCGAATGACCTTTGTATTTAATATATATATATATACTGTGATAAGATCATATAAAGTTCAGCTGTTGACTAAAATTTAAGTATTAGTAAGTTATAGGTGTTAGATATGAATTTAAATATGCATCTACGTATTTATTTTATTGCTAGGATTATTGATCAATTGATAGAAATAAACAAAAATATAAATGTCATATTTTTATTTAGGATGATAATATAGAATTATTACCCGCTTCTGAAGCTCAACCACAGATGAATCAGAAAAAAATTACTACACCATATATGACAAAATATGAAAGAGCTCGTGTACTAGGCACAAGAGCACTGCAGATAGCGTGAGTGTTTCATTTTAAGTTTGTTTGTATAAACTTGATTGTATTTCAGCATAACTAATAATGTGTTCTCAAGTTTTATTTTTAACAAATGCTTTTCAAACATAATAAGTCACATAAAATTAAGATAAAATTATATATTTTTTCAATTAATAATTGTTTAATATAATAATTATATATATTTTCAATTAATAATTGTTTGCTGACTGTAGTTGGTTCTCTGGGATCAGTGATAGCTAAAACTTTATATAGTTTGCTTGTTGTCGCTTCCTCATCAAAACATTTTGAATTTCAAATTTTGATTTGTGTACCATACCATTATTATTTGTTGTGCTATTTTAGAAGCCTTCAACTTTTGTATTCATTGTGCTATGCATTTCATTCCTTTTCTGTCTATATCTTTATATATCCACTAATGGATATATATTATATTTGATTATTTTCATTAAATGTTCACTATTGTATTTTGTATTAAATCATTACTTCTTTGTATGATAGAACATTAGAAAAATTTCAACAAAAATGTGTTTGCAATCATTGCATATTCAAGATTTTTAAATACTATGAAAGTAGTTATGATTATCATTAGTAAAATCTCAAAGTAATTAAAAACTTTTTCACTGTTGCTTAGTGCTATCTTACCATGATTTTTTGGATTTTTTCGTGCAGACATATATTTGATTTCCGTTTCTGAAATCAAGGAAAGTTGATAATTGTAGCTACTAATAGAATAGAAAGTGAGGTTTTAGTAAATTATTAATAGGCTAATTTTTTATGATTTTTGAGAAAAATATTATTGATTGTGCATTTTTATTTTTTCCCCCATTTCCTTGTTAAAAAATTGCTTGAATAATTCTTCATTTTGATATTTTTTTTCAATATATATTTTGTGTATATTGTGTGTCTATAAAAAAATTAATGGGGTTTTTGTTCTCCCCTTTTTTTCATAATTTAAAACTTTTTTGAAGATCTGTTCTTTTTTTAATTTATTTAATAAAACTGTCTTTAGAAGTGTTTATGACAAGTGGCATAGATAAACTCTTATTTTGATGTTAAAACTTTTTAAATTGATTTTATGTATATTTATTTCTTAATGTGAAAATAAATATGTCTAATTTTTGTTCATCAGCTCTTGTTTATAAGTCATATTACAGTAATACAGTATTTAAAACTTTTAAATATATATAGGATAATGTAATTATAACTTTATTTTAACAAATAATATAAAACAATTTAATTAATTAAGGAAATACTACAATACCCCTATCAATGTCCAACATCTTATTTAAAATTAGAAATGAAAAGAATCAAATGAAAACAAGGTTACTCCCTCCAAAACGTTTTCTTCCACTCCATAAGTAAAAAAATATTGTTGAGGAAATTTTGTTTACATATTGCAGAATTCAAACTGTAATTTACCATCACATAAATATCCATCTTTAGTATTTATTCTTCTCTGTTATCTTTATGCCCTGATGAATTCATTTACCTTTGTTCCTTCTTTTTCTGGAAAACTATATAATTGACTGTAATATATGAATGGTGTTTTTTAATGCTAAAAAAGATTATTTGATCACCTAATTGACTTAGGGAATAGTTAGCCATTTTTAAATCCAAATAAATTATTCAGCAGTTTTCTTTAAGCTAAATTTTCTCCTTGACTGTAAGGTTCAATTACATTTAAAAAAAAAAAAAAATCCTTCTGCATGAGAACAATAATAATCTGCTTTCTTTTTCATGTGAAAAATAACATCCTATTTAAAGATTTAACAACATAAAATCTCAAGATCTAGGGTTGATAGAATAAAATATTTTCATATTTAAAATCAGCTCACCAAATATAGTCAAAATTGTTTTAAATATTATAGACATCAAAACTTTTTTCTTTGCCTTTGTATAATAGTGTAGAATATTTGGGACCAGATTGATTTTCATAATGTTATTTTAAAGCTACTTTATACTATTATATAAAATAGTTTTGAAAGTATAACAAAGCAGTTCCAGGCAGACTATAAACATAATAAGAGCAGGATTATAATTCTCAATTTAATATAAAAAAAGCAATATCACTATGTTATTTAATTGGCTTATCAAAAATAATATTCAAATCTTTCAGGAATTATGATATGAAATTGTGTTTTAGAATTTAAATTTAAACTTATCTAATATGGAATGTTATTTTTAACAGCATGAATGCACCTGTCATGGTTGAACTAGATGGTGAAACAGACCCTTTGCAGTTAGCAATGAAAGAATTGAAGTAAGCTTTTAAATTGCTGTGACTTTTTATATTTTTAATTACAACAAAAGAAATTATTTCCTTCATAAAACTATTCTACTTTAGACTTAGACAACTTAATAAATATTTCTATGCCTTTAAAATTAGTTTTTTTTTTTTATTAAATAAAACATATTCCAAATTCATTTATGTTTATCTGAAATTTTTTTTCTGTCTTTGTGTTTTTTTTTAAAATCTTTTTTTGATTAATGTTATATTTTCATTCATACAAGAGTGAATATGTGATACATTCTAAAATTTAATTACAAAATTAAGACAGATTTTGTCGTTAGATTTGCTTTATTAAATCTTCATTATTTTATTAAAATTATTATTATTATTATTATTTGCAAGGTCCTGGTGATTTAATCTTACATAGTAGGGGTTTATTGCAAACTTTAACAATAACTCAGTAATTTTCTTTGACAACCTTATTTGATGAAATATATATACGAAAGAAATATTAAATTCTTATAACAGAAGTGTTTTATCTGTAATATATTGCAGTAAGATAAAAATATTGTTTAATTACATGATTAAAAATTTCCTTCCACATAGAAACATTGTTTAGCTCAGTTTTTTGTGAAATTAAACTGTAAGATTTTCTTATAGTGTTTACAAAACATTACATTTTAGAAAAGCTTCTCTAAAGGATTTGCTTTCATGAGATTTAATATACTTTTTCCCACCATTTAATTTACTGCCTACTTCCATTTGTATGAAAGAATGCATTTTACAAAGTGGTTGTTCTCTCTGTGTAATGCATAAATTCCATATGGATCATAGTATTTTTTGTGAAGAAGAAATATTGGAATGAGATTGTTTTTATGCTGTCTGTTATTGATTTTGAAGAATTTATTGGCAAAGAAAGTAATTGTTGTCCCTTTGAGCATTTTGGGTACTTTAAAGAGTGTTTTTTTTAAAATCTATATTTATTTATTTAATGAACAGTGTTAGTTGGTATCTCAAATTAATCTCAATAATATGAATTCTTCATAAGATGCCATGATAAACTGCAGATTAATCCTATGATTTAATTCTAATTGGCCTGAAATAATTGAAATGGAAGTTTATGATTTCCAAAATGAATTCCTGTAAACCTATTGCAAAAACTTAAAAACAATCTTGAAACTAATCACATGCGTTATATATGACACATGCAGTTCGGTAATAAATACTTGTAACATTTTTGCAGTATATTGCATTTTTAATAGTCATGCTACCTGCCATAAATGTTTGCAATTAGAGAATATGAAAGAGAAGCTATCAGTTTCACAATAGCTTTCATGGGTGTTGCATATTCCCATGTGTTCCCTCAGATGATTGCTGCAATGTCAGTAAGTAAAAAGTTGTTTTAAAAACTGAATTGTTGGAGGTTGCAAATTATATAACATTTAATACCAGATGTTTTGACTTTGGGACAAAACTGACTGAAAAGGAAAGGCAGTTGTATTAATGTGTAATTTTTGGAAAATTAAGTAGTGATTATTTTAGATAACATTTGAAATGAACTGTCAAATTCATCATTCATTCGAATGAAAACTGTATAATGCTGTATATAAATACAGATTTTTTCTTTATTGAATTTAGTGTTCTTTATAGTTATTTACATAATTATGCTGAATTCCTTAAAACACAATTATCACATTTGGATTGACTGAAAATGATAAAAGTTTGATATTTATGAATTATTAGATTTATTTAATATATATATATATATATAAATAATTGTATAATTTATTTAATTTCAGAGTTCGTAAGATTCCTATCATCATAAGAAGATATCTACCTGATGGGAGTTATGAGGATTGGGGCATTGATGAACTGCAGATCACCGAGTAATTTCCAGCACTTAATTGCAAATTTAAATTGTGTAAAGGATACTGATTTACTCTGTGAACTTAAAATGTTTTGTTTATTTTAGGAGTTAATTTGGGGCCAAAGCATTTACAATTACATTAATATTTATTATTAGTGATAAGAATTTTTTTAAAATCCTCATTCATGAATTCTTTTTAAAAGTTCATTTAAATTTTTGTTCGTTCATTGTTCATCACTACTTGTAAGTATGCGGTCTTCAAACAAAAATGTTTCTCTCTTCATCTTGTAAAATAATTCAGAAAAATGAAACATTTTTGACTAGGGCATTAAAAGTTGCAAACTTTTTTTTATAGTGTGCTTTGAAATTCTTAAAACATTCTTTTTCAAGTTTTAAAGCATTGTATTATAAGCATCTTTATTCTTTTTATATTTTGTTTAATAAAAATTTATGTAAAGTTATGTGCTTGTGTTTTTTTTATATAAATTTGCACAGACAAAGAGGGGGAAAAAAAACCCTCATAAAATCCAGGGAATTGAAAAGTTTATTACGATTATATTTCAGTTCTTTAAAAAGTTATTGCACTTCTTTTATTAAAGAAAAATATGTCTTTCACGTGCCGTTAAGAAATGTGAGGATAAAATGGTACTTAATGCAAAATGTAATAAAAAAAGCTAAAATGCATTCTAGTTCAAGTGTTGTATATAAAATAATAAATCTAATATAATGATAAATTAAATAGCTCAAATTTTTTTAGTAGATTTAATGCAAAATCTGGTTAAGTGAAAATGATAAAATGTGAATGATTCTTTTTGCATTCAAAGCATTAAATTGTTACCAAAAATGTAAAGGTTACTTGCAGTATGGTTTTTTTTTTTTTTTTTTTTTTTTTTTTTTTTGTTGTTGGATGCTCTATGTATTTGTTATTAATGCAAAATGATTGTTATTCTCTCAATTTATTGACAAAAAAAAGCAGTGAATGTAAGTTCTTGGAATGTTGGATCTGTATTATATTTTTAAATTTAATTCAATATTAGTATTAACTTAATTTTATTCTTCTAATATTTGATTAAGTATTCATAAATTTGATGGCAGTACAGAGAATAGTTCCAAGTTAAATTTTGTTTAAGTTCTTAAACATGAAGGTATTATTTTTACAAAACAATATCTTCAATAATACCTTAAAAATCCAATATAATTAATTTAAGAAACAATCTTCTATAGGGAATGTTCTATCTGTTCCAAATTCTGTCAATGCTTTGGACTTTCATTTGGTACTCTATTATTTCATAACAATAAACACAGATGTATTCGTTACAATACTACAATCGAGGGGGGGGGGATGTGCAGACATGCTTTTTTGTATTTTTTTCTTTCATCTTTAAATTTACAATTAATTTTTGAAAATAATTCCTAAATTATGTTACTTTTATATTTCTTCCTAAGTTTTAGGGATAGGTAGTCAACTGACCTTTGTTGTGTTTGCTGATAAATGTATTCTAGTGAAATATATTTAAATTTATTGAAGCTTCAACTATAAATTTTTAAGTCTCTGCTACTATTTATTAATCACAAATCCTTAAAAAGAGATTCACTGTCATCTGTTAAAGTCAAATTGTGGTATATTTAACATCTGCAAGAAATTTCAAGTCCATTGTCTGCAGTTAAAAGTTATTAATTTAATTATGTCTCATTAACTATTTGTGACATATATAAATTGAGAATGTGCCATCGTTCAAACAGTTAAAGGTTGCATGTCAGAAATTTCATTTATTAAAAATCCACCAGTCATCATGCTTTCATATGGCCAACGGTTACAGTATGCATTGACGACTTGACATTTGTTGGTAATATGAAGAGATCATGATTTGGATTTCAATCAAATGGAATCAAACTTTAGTAACAGCTTCTGATTTTCTGAAAACATTTG
Organism: Argiope bruennichi; assembly: GCF_947563725.1. Lineage (NCBI taxonomy): Eukaryota > Metazoa > Arthropoda > Arachnida > Araneae > Araneidae > Argiope > Argiope bruennichi. The sequence continues at coordinate 68,358,536 of NC_079153.1, read as the reverse complement.
TTTTATCATGAATTTATTTTGCTTAATGCTTATTTACTTTATGGATTGTGGTTGTAAAAATTTTTACATTTCTATTTTACATCATGGCTGGGGAAGAGTAGTGATGCATTGTGGGAATCAAATATTAGTTTAATTCTTCTGCTGTCAAAAACTAAATATATTTAGAATTTTTTTTTAAATATATATTTAGCATTTGAACTTCAAGAAGATAAGTTTTTTTTTCTTTTAATATTATTAAGTAATTAAATGTGGGGAAGAGGGAGGAATAGCCTTGAGTTTGTATTGCACTGAAGATGGTTTTTTTTAAAATAAATATCTGGCAAGTTTTGATTGCAAATGATTATTTGTTTAAATTATATTAAATGAGTTAAAAATACATTCTGAAAATTTATTAGACATAACATTTATCATGCTATTCAAATCAATATGTAAAATTTTTTTAAGGTTTTTGGAGTGTAAATTGATTAAAAAAAATATGTGGACAGTTTTCTTATGATTTAACTCTTTCCCTTCATGAAAAATGACAACTTTGGCAATTTATGAATTGTGATAAAAAATAGCATTCACTGTTGAGGGATTTCTTCAGCAAATATATTTTTGCAACTTGATAGATTTCTGCAATTGCAAAAGTATATAGTTAAATAAATCTTAAGCAATTTTCTCGTAAAACTAAATGAAATGACAAATATTGGAAAAGTATTTTATTGGCAAAAGAAATAAAGAAACTATAAATACAAAAAGACTAAATCTTTACAACACTTAAACAAAAATATTGATAAATTTATAAAAACAAATATTTTTTGGAAAAAAAAATCTGCAAACATTTTGCAGAATGGCAAAGTTTTAAAACCGCCGTGCACTTTTAAACTTTAAAAAATAATAAAAATTTAACATTTTGCAAAACAAAACAAAAAGTTTTCATAAAAACAATAGAAAATACTTTTTTAAGTGATTTTGTTCTCTTAATTTACAAATTAAATTTAATTGCAGAATAATGCTTTATATGGATTTTCTTACTTATTTCAATTATTGAAAAAAAAAAACATTTGTTTTAACTATTCATTAAGCTGATTATTAAGCAGTGTTTAAACCTAATATATAATATTCAAAGTAACAGCAAAGAGCCCAAAAAATTTGACCATCTCCAACATTAATATTAGCAGTGTGTATGAGTTCATAATTTCACAATTACTTTTAACCTGAAAAGCATATTGATTTGAAATTTGTTTCTGTCATTATTCTCTAGTATGAATTGGCTGTTGTTCAATCAATCTTCAGATTAGCACCACACCAGCAATGTTCAGTTTTCAATGATTCTTGAAAGCTATTAATTAATAGCTGTTCTTTGCTTTCCAGCTTGTCACAGTTCGGTTTTCAAGTGGAACGAAAACATGAAAAGTCTATGTTTCAATCCACTTTATTCTCTGAGTGAAATGGTTTCAATTTCTGTATTAAAAAACTGTTGGGAGTCCGATAATTTAACTTGGCTTCCTTCCTCCTGTTACGCTGTCACAATCTTCCACATTCTCGGGCCAGTCACAGACGTTTTCGTTGAGGTTGAATACTAAATTAACAGGGCATGGCATGTGATGTCGTCTTTTTCCTTCACACATGTAATACTTGGCACATTCTTTTTTATCTACATGGTAGCTAATATGACCATCTTCTTCATCACACACTACTTCATCTTTATCTAAAAAGATTTTTAAAAAAGTGGAATGTTAAAAAATTTTTTTATTGTCTATAAAATGTAGATTCCTGAATAATTTTGTTAAAAATAAGTTTTCCCTTCATCAGGGGAAAAAAAAAATCATAAGCCGTCTTCTATTTTTAAACACTTTGCTGAAAATTTCAAAAAGCCTGTCTTTAAATCACAAGTGATAAACTCGATCGAGTATGAAAAAATGTTCTATGTATAGTTGTGAATTTTTTTTTTATTTTGAGCAAGTTTTTAAGCATATCGATGAAGTATTATTTATTATCAGATTTTTTTTATTTTAATGGAAATTAATAAATACGTTTTTATTTCCTGATTTTGCTTCTTATCTTTCGTGATATACATATTATTCCTGAAAATTACTACGAAAGCTTAGCTCAAACATCGATAAGATGTATGGATAAATGGCTTTCCTTTTAACATGTCAGCAAGTTTTATAGATAAAAACGTTAAACTTTGAATCTTTATAGATGAGCGTAGTAACACATTTTATTCATTATGCTATGGAAACCGAATAAAAATTTAATTAAAATTTTTTTTTCTTTATTTCTTTCTCTACAGAAGCCAAAGCATTTTCATTCATTTGCAAATCTTATGTGATGAAATTTTGTAATTAGAAATATACGCTTGTTCCATATTTTGGGACACTGTATTAACAGCAGAAAGTTGAGGGGGGGGGGGAAGAAGATAAAAGGAAAGCTCTTGTTCCATGCAATCGTATTTATTCCAATCTTACTATTCACCCACGACTCGCCGCTGACTCTTCATTTCATAAATTTCTTCCTTTTAGCAAATACGCTTGTCTACCGAAGTTTACCGTCAACTCCTCAGAAATATAGTATTAAACTAAAGCTATTAATTATTTTAATTCTTCATGCAGGTAATCTCATATAGTTATTCAAGAAAAGTTTATTTTCTTTAAATGACAAATGTCGTTGCAGTTACAAATTTTTAATTTAGGAAATCAAAAGTTCAAATTTTATAAAATCAGCATAAAAAAAGAAAATGATTAGAGCAAAAATTATCAAGAATCCGGTACATTATATGAATATAAGTTTTTGTGTTTTGATTCTTTTAATTGTCCAAATCTTTATCCGTGTACTTCTTCTACACGCTCACACACACACACACACACACACACACACACATATATATATATATATATATATATATATATATATATATATATATTCGTCCATTACGAACTGCAATTTTTTTTATATAAATTTTAGTTTTTGTGTTATAAAAATTTGCCTGCAGTAGTAATGATTCCATTTATCAAATCTATCTTAAAGTTTCTATGGATTTGTCATATAATTAGTTACAAATCAGCCGTTACAAGAGAATTTTATCAAATTTGAAAATATATTTACCTATTAAGGAATTTAGAGCGTTGCTGCTTAGGGCTTCAAGGTTTGCTACATTGTATCCTTTGAGTTCTTCTTTTATTGTGTTGATAAGTGGATATTTCAGTCCCATACATGTTCCTCTGAAGTCATCCATATCAATTGACCATACCATGACACCTCCGTAACCTTGTTCTTTCAACCATTGCACCTGAAATAATTTAAAATCTTCAGAATAGACATAGATTAAAATTTTCAGAAAAGTCTTGGGAAATCTTAAGAAAACTTATATGCAATTATTATGAAGGAATAAAGAAAAGTTTTATGTATGAAACTATAGTGAAAAGACAAAATAATATCGATACCTTTGTTTTCAAGCTTCTCTGGTCATCAAATCCTACCCATTGGTTTTCTTTATAAGCATAAGGAACCATCTGCTCGTTATCCCAAACCAGAATAGCACCAGATTTCAAAAAGTCGCAAATCTGAAAGAATAAATAATTGAGTGTTATGCCTAAAACTGCTATCAAAATTATGCTTAAATTCTAATTTAGGAACACATTTAGATTCAGAAAAACTGAAAGTAAATCTTTTATAATACTGTAAAATTCAAAATGCATTTATTGATTGGTGTTTAAGGTTAATCCATTAGTTAATCGCCTGCAAATTTCCTCGTTTCATTATACACATTATATCCTCTTATCTAACTGACAGATGCTTCAGAGTATGCATCATCAAGATAAAAAAAAAAAAAAAGAAAAAAGAAAAAAAAAAAAAAAAAAAAAAAAAAGAAGGAGGATTCGGCCCCCATTCTTTTTATCCTTTATATGCATGATATTCCACAGAGCAGAGAAATTTTCGTTATCTTTTACGCTGACGACACTGCTATTATGACAGGGAAATGCGTCTGATATTACGATTGACCCATTACAATCTTACATAGACAATTTGAAAAGATAGATCTAAAGATGGAAAATTAAACTGAATGTTGAAAAAAACGGAAGCAATTCTTTTCTGGAAAAAAATAAATAAATAAAATAACTGGCCCAGGAGTACACATTACCGACATAGACTGAAAAAATGTAATTAAATCCATAGGGTTGATGCTGGATAAGCATCTCCACTTCAAAAGCCACCCGTTATATATCAGGAAGAAATACAAGCAGGTTTTAATGAAAAAAAAAATATTTTTTCTCATCTGCAAAAACTTTAATCTCTCTTTTACCAACAGGGCACATGTCTACCCAACCTGCACAACCAAAACCAATCTCGATCGCTGCCAAGTTCTTGAATCCAAGACTTTTAGAATGATCGCGAATGCCAGCTGTTACCACAGAAATGAAGATATCAGTCACGTGCTGACAATTCCTCCCCCTTTAGTTCAATTTATACAAAAACTAACTACAAAATTTTACAATGATCTAGATAGCATTGATAACTCTTCAATATGAAAAATCCCTCCTTTGTTTCTGAATTGGTACATGCTAATTTGAACATTTTGCCAGCTCAATATCTCCATAATAAAAACCCAATTATTTAGGTACACCATAAGATTAAGGCTAGGTTGATCCTTAAATGCATTCAATATTTCGCCTTTGCAAGAACTGAGGATTAGTACATGAAGAAGATTCTCAATATCATTTGTCTTACTTCAAAGAATGCTAGAACCCCAGGTTCTCCTGTATAATTTCCTGCAAGTCCTCCGTCCACGGCCGGGGCGCCGATGTCTGTTAATGAGGTGTTTTTCAGAGTGAAAGATCTGCCGTAAGTGGGGATGCCTATGATGATCTTTTCTTTGGAGGCGCCTTTTTCTACCCATTCTTTGGCACTGTAATCCTGCATGATAAGGAAATATAATGTTTAATCAATTAGTATTTGTATATTATGTTTCTTTGAAATGACCCAATTATTGTTGGTAGAAGTGACATACAGTAATATGGTATTGATAATTGAGTTTTCTGGTCATGAACTACAAACAAGAATAAAAAAATGATCGAAATAGAAATGTTTTATGATTTACAGATTTAAAAATACAAAGTTTTTTTCTTAATCCGTGCTGGTTTTTGCCCAAATCTCTACTTTCTTTTACATCTTAGTTAGATGGCTCAATCCATTTTGGCAATTTATTTTTATCATATTTCACTCTACGTAGGATTAGTTGGTAATATTTTTCAAAGCAAGAGCCAGATTTTGCTATGGTAAGCTATTAATCTATATGAGAATACCTGATATGTTTATTGGCGCAATATAGCCAAACATAGGTCTAGCGCCAGTAAATCGCATCAACCAATCAACTTGATATGTTTATGCCTACGTAATTTTTGTTTTATAAATATTTATTATCAACTTAATTATAGTTTTAATAATAAAAAATTAGAATTGAATGAAGAAATCATAAATAGTGCATTAGTTAATATTAATGCAAGAGTTTATATCACTGATAGAACTATATACCAAAAAAATTAAGGGTGAAGTGAAGAATAGTGTGCCCTCAAGTTTGTCGCCAATATGGCAACCCATTGGAACGCTCTTCTAGCAACCCTAATGCTGTTTTGTTTTCTACTTTTTGCAATGGTTGAGTTGTACATGAACTACAACTATATAATGAAAAACGTTAAATTAAAAATATTAAAAAAATATCGATTAAAGATTTTAATTTTGTTTTTTGTTCTTTATTATAATTAAAAGTTTATTAAATAAAGAAAGTTAAGCTTGTAATTAAAAGTTATTTTCTTCTTTCTTTCTTTTTTTTTAATGTGAATACGAACAGAAATTATTTATTCTTTTGCAATTTTTAATTGTATGCATTTTAAAAAATCGTCTGAATTCTTCATTTACAAAATCGTCTGCATTCTCACTGTAAAAGACAGCTGCAATGGAATTCTTCGCAATTCTCGTGATTCTTCCGCAATTGTGCAAGAATGGATGTCGGGTAAATGGGATGGAAGACAGTATTTCAAATCTGCAGAATGGATGAAGGGTGAGTGAAATATATATATATATATATATATATATATTTACGAGTTGATGAAGTTAGGAAAGGATGCTTGTTTGAAATTTTGTACGGAGAATAGTTTGATATCAAACCGACAGAATGGATGAAGGATGTGTGGAAAATATTTTTTTACGAGTTGATGAAGTTGGAAAAAGGATGTTTGTTTGAAATTTTGTATGGAGAATGTTTCGATTGCTTCTTCCACCGTTCTTTCCTTTCTTTTGGTTATGTACTGTTCCTGTTATCCACACAGTCCTTATGTCCAATGTTCTAGCGAAGCTACTAGGTTCCCGCTCCCGCTGCTAGCGAGGCCGTGAGATGTTTTTTTAAGTTAAAAAAAACAATACTTATCAGTAAAAAGTCCTAATTATATGGCAGGAAATGGTAGCCGGAACGGTTCCGCGGAAGTATTTGTTTATTTTGTTCGCCATCTTTATTGGCGACTTGGCATTGTTGGCGCAGCAAGGTGCACACTAAAATTCCCTTTTACCAAAATTAATTTAGAATCTCTTTTGATTATGTAGAAAAGGCATCTTTAAATAAAAATATCTAGAGGGAATTGAATTGTTAGATGCTCTAGTTACTTCATTATATTTAAGCTATCTGTTAGTATTCCTTGTGTGCTTTAAACTGACCAAATTAGCTTCAATATCTAATATCTTTACTAGCGATTCTTTATAGTACAATCAATGTCACCATAGTTTAAAAACTAAAATTATATCAAAAATTATTTAATTTTTACATCTTTTTAGGTTTCTTATAAATGGAAATCCAATGCAAGAATTACAATAAAATTTTATTCAATGCAAAAATCATACGTGGAAAATATTTCTATATTACACATATTGTACTTTCCGACATAGATCACGAAGCAACTTTTAAAATATAATAATAAACCCATACGAGATCAATTATAAGATATTATTATGAAAACATACCACTGTAAGTTTCTTTTGGTAACTAGTAGCGCTGAACAAAGCAAAAAGAGGGCTGTTGTGACCAACTTGCCTTTCCCAGTTTCCATGGAAGTCATATGTCATCACGTTCAACATATCCAAGTATCTAAATAATGAAACAAAGTAATCATCTTGAATACAATGCATAAGAACGATAATAATAATAAGAGCTGATAATAAAAATTCCGTTATAACGGTTAAAATTGTTTGAATCAAAATAAAATTATAAATCAAACTTACTTATTGATTTCGGCTACATCATAACCTGCGGCTACTGCCTCGAAACTAGCTGGTACGGCAGCTGTCAATAACAGTCTGGGTTTTTCAGATGCCTTAGCTTCGCCAATGAAAGCCTCATAAAGATCCTTAAAGTTAATAAATAAAAATTTCCATTAGTCACTTACGATAGAACTTCTAATTATTATAAAATTGTTTACAAAAATGTAGCAAACATAACATGCCGCAACGTAAAAGAGTAAATGTGTAGTAGCAAGATTGATCTTGATTATTATATAATATTGTTTGAATGTGTACAGATTACTGTTAATTGACATTTCTTTGAAGGAATTGTCATTTTGTAACGTTTCTATTAAGCGACATATTAGCATCCAGTTTTGAAGCTATATGAACACGAAACGAATTTTTCGGATTAATATTTTAATTTTGAACCAGTTGAAGAAGACGATCTGAAAGACGCCTCTCCAGTCCGCACAAATGTAATTTTTTTTCAAACATTATTAAACTTTAATTTAATCTTTATTCTTGCTAAGTAAATTTTTAAATACATTTAATTACATTTAATACATTTAATTAATACGTTAAATAAATTTTTTTAATACATTTATAGGAAGTTCATTTCATTTTCTGTTATAGAAATATCACCCAAGTTTTGTACATCAATTACAAGAAATGCTATTTCTATTTTTCTTCTTCTATATTAGAAATATTTCTTAAATAAATCCTTTATGAAAATGGATATGTTAATCACGTAATTTTTTAATTTCATTCCATTGGAATTAGATATACTTATTTGTTATAATAAATTCAGGATTAATGATCGATAAAAAATTTCGCAGTTATTTGATTACTTCTGTATAATTTTGCTTAATCTAAAATTACGTGATCTGTTGATAAGATTTTACAGATACTGGATTTTTTGGTTTGTTTTTATATAATAACATATAACTTATAATATTTGCTGTATTTATATTTTATTCAAAATAAAATTTATAGCGATAAAAATTAGCGACTCAATGACATGGCGTTTTTGAAATCTATAAAACAATATTTTTACCCAGTCAGAGAAGTTGAGTTATCAACCACTTACTTTTACTAAGTTCGTGAATTTTTCTTTGTCTTCTGCTCCTCTTGGAAATTCCCATGCAATGTCTAATCCATCAAATTTTCGTTGACGCAAGTAATCAATGGCATTGAATACGAACAAAGATTGTCTGTGGAAGGTAAGTTAAATGTTACAAAATCGATATCATATTAAGTATATGAGTAGGTTCTTAAACAAAACTGAAATAAAACATAATTGAAACATTCAAGAGGTTTCATTCAATATTTCGCAGTGAACTTGACAAACTCACTAAAATGCATTCAATAGAATAAATACATTTACGACAATACAACAAATTGGTTTTACTCTTTAATGAACAAATACTCTCCAATGTTTGCTAAAACTTGAGAGAAATTTTTAATTTTTAAAACTCTTTTTCTTATTATAATTATTATATTGAAAGAACATTACTGTTATCCAAACATATTTCATTTGAAAGATTCATTAAATCATCATCGCGTTTTGAAGTTACACGAAGATAATAAATGAATAGACGGATCTCATATCCTTGAAGTACGTAATTTCAAACGCACCTAAACAATACCTGAGCCTACATTCCACTGTTCAAACTTCTTGTTTTGCTAAAGCAAAGACGTTTAATACATGAAGATAAATTTAATATTACAAGGCTCTCATACATGCCAAATCTTTGATGGAATCGATATTAAACCTTCGCCCTACCAATCCTAAACAAACAGCACTAGACCATCACAGCTGTATTATTATTCTTCAGCTTCAGAAGTTATTCATACACTTACAAACATATACCAGGAATGAGAGAGCACAAGTAACGAAGAATGTGCCTTTTCACCAAAAGCATTATATATTTCTAATATTCTACTGAAAAACACAAGACAGCATTAAGAAAGTCTTCGAAGAAAAAATGTCCCAATTCTGTGATTTACGGAAAAAAATTACATTTGAATAATTTGTCATCGTTAGTGTTATTAGAGATAGATCAGATAAAACTCCAAAATACAACTTGATGTAAGTTTAAATGTATCTTTCAAACTCATGTCAAATTCGCGATGTCAGTTTATAACTCAAGATAATGAATTTATATAAATTTTTTCAAGCTTAAGAGAGAGCTTGAAAAAATTTATATAAATTCATATTCTTCTGTATTCCCATAACCCAAAGCCTCACGATAACACATTTTTCACCCAATTAAAGTGTAAACAAAAGGTGATTCAAACAGAGGCTAAAGACAGACTTTCCCCGCTAAAAGTTGCACATACATGTTATGATATGGAAGCTTGCAATCGTGTGATGTGACATTACATAACATGATGGCAAGCATCCATCTAATTTAAAGAGTCTGATGTGGAGAATTACAAAGGGTGAAAACTAGTAGATTTTTCCACTATCGGAAAATTGACCGATTTAATCGACCGAAAATTGACTGATCCGTCATAGAGAGACGGACAATTTCATGAGGGAAAGATGCGCAGAAAGGATAAATATTTTACCACAGTGCGGAAAAAAGAATATGAGTTTACTATTTAAATCTATAATAAATAGTATAAAATAAGTTCAAAGTGTAGACATTGAAAATATTTAGCAAAAAAGATACTACTGTTTAATTTTAGTTGAATTATGCATAATAGGCATCAAATGACACATGAGGAAAATCAATATTACTTGCGAGACATTGACCATAGAAAGAAAATAACCATCCAGAAGAAAAAAACGACAATTAAAAGCTTTCGATAAAGAATTATAACATGCCTGTATCCAGATTTTGTGATTTGTTTAAAGGGTGCTGTGCCGGATATCCATCCACCCACAGAAAGCAGCACTTTGAGATTCGGGTTCTTTTCTTTCAGTCCGAGTACTCTGTCGTAGAGGGATTTCTTCGTGGGTCCAGAGGCAGTGTCAGCTCCGTCTATAGGGGACAGCGTATCGTCTTTGATAGTGGCGAAAGCAAAAATGACGTGTGTGCAAAGGAATGGGTCGATGTGCTCAGGTTGGAATTTTCCTTGACCTGGTCGTTTCATTGACCAACTTGTGTAGTAACAGGCTACTCTTGCATTGGTGGCGTCTGGAAAGCATAGAATAAAGAGATTTTCACTTAACATAACAAAATGTAAAATTTAGTGCAGCTGTAAAAACCAAAAATGTTAAAAGAAGCAGTTTGGATCGTTTGTACAGCACTTTGCATTTAATCGTTGTCAACAATAAATTATTAGAACGATTTCTGTGCCACATATATTAGTGTTATATTTAGAGAAAGAAGTTCATTTCATTATTTTGTATTCGTAAACGATAGTAGGTCTAAAATTATCACTCTTTAATTGAAAAAAAGGTTTTTTTTTGTCAGATTGTTTTGCCAAAGTTTGCATGTTTGCCAAAGTTGAATTATTTTGGAGCTATTACCCTCGATTTCCAAAGGTTAATCTTGATAATTGCAACCCGAAAAGTAGTTTGTTACCATATCTGTTAGCCATCCAAGATGACGATTTTTGGACGATTGGCACGCTTTTGACGTGCCTGGCAAGAAACCATACATTAATCTTACCACTGTTTTAATGAAAAAATAGATTACTGAACATGCATGCAAATTATTGCAGTCATGCGAGTGAAGTTTATTCGTAATAACTTCCTTTCTCTGCATCTAATTATTCTACAAGTTTTATCAATTAAGTATCTGATTGATTTTCTTGACGTAATAATAATTAAAAAATTAAACAAGGAAGTTTTTGCTTTCCTTAATTAAACTTTGTGGTTACGGTTATGTGTCGAATGTATTTAAGTACAGTAATGAAAAATATTTCAAATCAAGAGAAACTAAAATTAAGCAAAAATATCATTCATAAAAATACGATCAATAAGCCAATATTGGCTGATCAATAAATAAGTTTTCAGGGATCAGAAAGTTTCAGATTTTAGATCAGAGATTTTAATAGTCAGGACTTTTCACAGTGTATTGGATGTTCAAGTTTATGTGATAATGCTAAACAGTTTCTTAACTAAAGTAAATGCCTATCTAAATCTAATTGAAATAAATTAAGTTAAAATACATACAATAAATTTTTTTCTGTAATTTGGTAGGCGAAATCGCAATATAGAATCTTAGCATTTAAAGAAAACTTTTGAACTTAAGGCATTAAAAGTTGGTAAATTCAACAGTTTAATTAAACCACTTCTCGCAATAATAAAATATCATCAGTATAAGGAAAATTAGGTGGGGAAATTAAAACATTCCTAATATTGTTTTGATAAAACTGTGATCAAGTTTAATAAATATATCTCTACTTTTTAGAAAAAAGAGTTCTCAACATTCATTATTCTAATAACAAACTTTGGATTTACCAGGATCAGATTTTGCTTCCGTTGCTATCTCCTCTTCTCCGTCATCCTTCTTTCGGGGTACAGGGTCAACCTTGAGTAAAACAGGAACTGGAGTAGGTGGAAGAGTCTTGGCGACTTTTTTAGATAGAGCTGCCAAATCAGTGACTGTTCTTTTGGGTTGACCCAGCAATTCTTCGCCCATAGCTCCTATGAGAGGATATTTTATATCGTTGAGGCAAGTACCATGGAAATCGTCCATGTCCAAAGTCCAGACCATGGCACCTCCATAGCCGTTATCTTTGATCCATTTCAGCTGTAAAAATATAATTTGGTATCATGTGAAATGTATAAATAAATAAACAACATCAGAAATGCAACGGGATCACTGCAATCAATAATCTGATGGTAGAGCACGTGATCAACCCCAAAACCCCACCTATTAATAGTAACCTGGTAATGTAATCGTTTTGAGTAGGATGATGAGCATGTATGATTGAAATGATTCCAGATCTACGACTTTAAACCTATTAGTCGTCTTTGGCGACCATATATTCCATGGAGATATTGGTTAATTATATTTAATTACAGTTGAATCGTATTTCATATCCATGATTCCGTGAAATTGTCAGAAATGAAAGCCGTGTTATATTAATTGTTACAAGCTTTGTTCATTCTGAACATGTTGAACATGGGCTTTTCTTTTGGAGACCATTTCCACGACATCATAGTGCAATTAAAAATTGTACGATTCATTTATCTTCTAAATTTCGTGATATTGCAACCATTTTCTTATTCATCTTGTAAACTACATAGATATTAAACAGAATAATTCTTCTTAATATAACTAGAATAGAATTTCCTTAAATAATAACTAGAATAGAATTTCCTTAAATAATAACTAGAATAGAATTTCCTTAGATAATAACTAGAATTCTGTAGTTCGCCTACTCTAAGGCTTGATAGTTCTCCTCATTGCTAATAAAAGGATATAGTTGATAACATGTTGTTTATTCCATAGACGATAGAAAAACTTGTTATATCATGGTAGAGTGAACATAGCATGACTACAAATTTCAGTCAAAATATCTTTATGAAATATCTTTTTTTTCTTCCAAATTCTACCGAGTTTCTGATTCTAAATGCTTTATTTATACACATCTGAAAACAAATGATCTTAGGCATCCATTGGAACACGCATCTGAAACTTTTCCCATATAGATTATTAGTTTTATTTACCTATTTAGAATACAAAATTTCCATTTAATTCTCTTAGTAGGCCATTAGTATTCTTAGCATTTTAAAAGTTTGTTAAATCTTTCTGTTTTTATAGTTAGTATTAGGGAGAAGTAGAGTTTTCTAAATAAATATTGACCAATGGATTACACACTATTGTTGTAAAGATGTTCAAAGATATTTTTACGATGCTAATCGATATTCTTAACGCCGTATTATTATTGTATAAAATGTGTCTGGGATTTTATAATAAAACTAAAGTTATCATATATATAATATTAAAGGTATTGCATTATTTAAAAGATTTCATCTCCTTCAATGGCCTGGCGATATTATCTCAATTTCAGGGCTAAAGTAGTTCAGATTCAAAACTTGATCCTACGGAAGAACTAAAGTATAAACAGCATCTAGTGACGTCAATTATCCTCCCACTGCATATTTTTATCTCAGTTATTGGCTACAATGGCCTGGTGATAAGATCTGATTCTAGAGACCGAGACTGATGTCCACAGAACTACCGCGCAAGCGAACACAGTACACGCTAACTCCGTTAGGGCCAAATGTCATTCCACTAGTGGAATAAGAAAAGGTAAAGAAGGAGATGCGAACCCAGGTTATCCTTGTCATCGAACCACGTTTCATAGTTACGAGGATAGTTCCCAAACAACCTGATGTGGTTTTGAAACGGGACGTTAATATAGTTTTATAAACAGTTACATTCGGCCGAAAACCGAAGAAATTAAAAGCAGTTTTTCATTAAAAATAAACTTATTTTGACGATAGTATATAGTCAAAAGGTTTTATATAAAACCTAAGAAAATTAAATAAATAAATGATTTCTAGTATATATGCATTTAAACGAAGCAATTTCTACATTTTTTGACCATAGTAGTATAATAATGTGAAAATATTTTAGCAATACTCTAGAGCAGCTTGTGCCGTATATATATTGCTGTTTTTATTGTTGTTTGTCCTTCAACTGTATCTTCTTTATATATCGATTTGTACTAGATTCAATATAATATATTACAATTGTTTGAAAATGTACGCCCTTTTCTGTAAATTAACAAAAATTAATCATTTTATCTAATACTCTTATTCTTGTCGGTTAAACAATTTGAAAGACATAGTTTTAAACATTCACGCATATAATCGAATTTATCTTCACAAAAAATATTAACTCTCCAGATTGTGGTTATTTTATTGCAATGTTCTGAGTAAGAATTGACACCATCTACGGGAATTGTAATGAATTGTGGTTATTAAATTGCAAAATTCTTGATAAAAGCCAACCCACTCATCATAAAATTTAGAGACTGTGGTAATTTAATTGCAAAGTTCTGGGAAAGGGGCGGCGTCATTTGAAGAATAATTAAAGAATTGGCAGGTCCTGATTATTTTCTGAATATGGATCATTACCGAGCAACAAAGATCATTACTCGAGTCAGTAGCTAATAATTTTCTGCTTTTTTTTTCTTAGTGCACGTAAGTCATTTATATCACTAATTTATTTTTAATAATGTGCCTTAATAACATAATTATACACGTTTTCAATAATTAAATTTTTGTTCTTAAAAAATCGAAAACTGAGAATTTGATATGTAGTGCTTTAACGTGAAAATTTAATTACAATATTGAAAAAAATATTTTGATGTATTGAGTGCTTTGACTAAAATGCAACACTCTTTGAAAGATATTTTATTTTCTTGATTATATGGTGCGGCCAAGAGCAATGTTACATAAAAAGTGAGCTCATTTAAGAATAATTAGAAACTTAGAATTTAGTTGTAAAAGAATAGCCCTTCCGTAAAAGGCCTAAAGAGACACATACTGGATATGAAGAGAGAGAGAAAGAAAAATATTGAATTAGGGGGTGGGGAACTACGTTGGTGAAGTGACAAAAACAGCATAACCTCCACCACATGTTATATAAAACAGTAAGGTTTGAGAAAATAAAAAGCCAATAAAAATATTAAATTGATGAAAAAGGGAATTAATAAAGAAAATAAAAATAAAAGGAACTAAAATAGAAATAAATAATAAAAAAGAAAAGCAAGGGATATTCATAAACTGATTTGTGTGGCAAAGATAGTTCAATTCTAAATTTGGAGAAAACGTCTGATTGCATATAAGAAGCAACCTCTCGATTTCTTTAATCCGTAATTGTTTAACCATAACTTCAGAGAAATATATTATCATTTTTATATTACTTTTGATGTGTTCAGCAGTAAACAAGAGAAGATGTATTGACTTATGTCATCATTGATATTTTCAGCAAATCTGTATTTGCAAGCCAAAAGGCTGATCACTTAGTTTGGAATCATAAAAATGGCCAAATAAGAATTCGGCTATCTCTGTTCCACCTCACAATTCTTATATTCACTAGGTAAATCCACGTTTGTGTATATATTTCTAATTTTTTGAAATCAGAATCTTTTTCCAAGGAAGTTATTGATACATATGTTATGTTTTGCTTCAAACATTGTTGATTCTATTTCATAAAGAAGGTCGAAATTCATTAGAAGAGGGATGCGTTTAAAAATGTTACAGAATGTTGGGTCAAATTTCGAATAGTGAAAATGCATCATTGTAGTTCATGTCTTGCGTTTGTCTATATATCAAATTAACTATAAATTTTAAGTAATACAGCAATTTTTTTCGAGAACATTTCATATTTAAACTTGATCGATATTATAAAATATTGAACTCAAAATATGAACTTACCTTAATTCTAATACTTTTTTCGTCGTCAAAACCAACCCATTGATCTCCATAAAAAGCGTAGGGCACTTTTTGTTCATCGTCCCACACGTACTTGGCTCCTTTTTTTATAAAATCACAAACCTAAAGACAAGGAAAGTTTGCAAAAGTAATATTAATAACGACAATAAATATATTTTATGGAAATTAATGTCATAATTATAATTTTATTTTTATGATGCGCTGATTCCATATGCTGAGTTTAATTATTATTCTTAATGAAAACTAGACTATATATGTGACTGCACAGAATATTTCACCAATTCATTATATTTCCCTTTCTAAAATAAGACGCTTCGTTTTTCATTACACGCACATACACAAAATACTTCGATTTTAAATACAAAGCTTTAAAGAGAAATGTATGCTTAAGAATTCTGATTATCATCAATTATACAATACTTATGTATTAAAGAATGAAGTTTCCAAAAATGCGACTTAAATTTTAGTTTTAAGAAAACATAAATCTAATTTATAAGGTCAATGATATAGTTTCAAATTCAGACATGGAATTATATTATGAAGATCTCCGAAGAAACAGTGGTACAGAGAAGTAACTAATATCAAATGCGAATACTATAAAACCACCGACCAGAAAGGTGCACTCATCGACATATATTACTGTGTTTAAATCTTCCTCCCTATTTCTTTGAGTATATAGAGTGTTTTTTAATTTTATTTCAATTCATGCCAAACCTCTCTAATGAGATACTCCAGAGCAATTTTCCGTTTGATAATTTGTTTTCTGCTTTTTTTATTGCCATTAATTCCTATACATTTTCAATTGTAATTTATAATAGAATGCGTTTTTGTATTCTGTTGTATTTTATTGTCCTAATTATATACATTTGTACTTGTATTAAGTCAAGATCTTTATACGAAGTCTATTAAGTGGCTAAATAAAATTTAGGGATTAAATTCAATTTGGGACCTCCCATTCGTGTACAACCTCATTCACGAGGAATTATCATGCTTCCAAGTGCAGGGATATACTACTGTTGAGCACTTTAATATTAAATAATAAATATGCATATAATAAAGATAATAAACACTGTTGTCCACAGAATCCAGATACAAATATATTAATGATAAAATTTCATAACTCAGCTTATTTTAAACTTGAAACTTATTAAGGTTATAATTTTATTTCTCCTTTATTATTTTCGTCGAATCTTAGCCACGATCCTTGGAAAGAAAATAAAAGTTGATGAATGAGAATTTTAAAACCAAAATTTATTGGATGAAAGACGAAGTTGGTAACGTATACCAGCTCGAAAAAGAGATTCTGCGCATTCCAGATGAAACTAGAACGAAAACTTAATACTTGCTTGTCCAATATTTTTAGACAGTTGAATTGATAGCTATTATGCCGCCAGAGATGAGCCGAAAACATGCAAATTAGAAATGTTTTCTAGATTTGAATTTGAAGGGTTAAAAAGAGAAATAATTTTAGAAAGTAATAATTTGAATTTATTTCACGCACGCGCATATACATAAGCTATTTATTTTTTAATACAAAAGTAGTAATTATAAGTTATCTTTGATTCAGATGTAGTAGTTATTTTATGCGATTACTAGCGACAAAGAGAACAGATAGTCATTGCAATTAAGAAGCAAAAATCATGAAATACCACATTTTGGTCAGCATAGCTTGCACAAATGCTCGCATGATTCTTGGCTCTTGATTGGTTTCGATATAAAATCTAACTTCGATCAATGTCTTATACTTACTTCATAATAAGCTAAAAATCCTTCTTCTCTGGTAAAGGTTCCTGCCTTACCACCACCTCGGGAAGCTTCATTCATCCCAGTTTTGTCGGGACTAGCTAGGGTGAAACTTCTTCCGTAAGTGGCCAGTCCAACAATGATCTTTTCCTTGGGGGCGCCCATCTTTTCCCACAGTTTCACTCCGAATTCCTGATTAAAATAAAAAAAGAATGGTTTCGAAATGTATTTTAAAAATGTTCATAAGATGGTGACTGATAACTAAGTGAAATACCGATGTCAAGTTTTAAAGAGTAAAATACAATATGAAACACATCATAACGTATTTTATTCTCTAAAGAAAAATATTGATTAATTTTTGCTGTTTTCGCAATCAAATTTTACATAGTTTGACTAAAAAAAAAAAATGTTTTTTGTTTTTGTTTTTTAAAGAAAACACAATTCATAATAAATTAACATCGTCTCATCTGAAGATAAATTTAATATTTAACTAATTGCGATATTACAGTAGCTATTGAAGCTCGCACTTCGTGAAAAATATGTCTACAAATACAAATAAATTTAATATAAAGGGCGTTGTATAAATAATATAAAGGGCGTTGCATAAATTTTTTAAAAAGGGCGTTGTAATCGATTATGGGAATTTTATAACTATTGTGGAATTTCAAAAACTATTTGAGATACGCGCACGACTTATTTGAATCCCAGTATTTTAATATGTCACTTTTGTTCCCATGGAAAAATTTTACGATGTTAGACTACTTTTTCCCAAATTCACATTTTAAATTTCATGAAAAATATCCAATTTGTGTTATTTTTGCATTTATTTCGTGATTTTATGAAATTCACTTATTTATGTAATTTTCTATCAATAAATAAAAAAAGTAAAAAAAAATTATAAAATATTGAATAGTTTCATAGGCATCATAGAAAGTTCATAAGATTAATTTAAATTTTAAAAGTCCTTTTTCAAAACCCTATAACTCTCAAAATGATCAACAGAATTCCATAAAATTTTATTGAAAGATTAATTTTTCGAAGAAAAATCGATTCAGAAAAAAAAAAAATTATAGCCGTAATGGAAAAGTTTTGACGTAGGAGTCAATTAATTATGCTAATTAACTTGGTTAATTAACATAATTAATTAGTAAGTTTGTTGTTAATAACAAACCTGTCTCCTTAAGTAATTTCCGACACATTTGTGAAAATGCAATAACAAATTAAAAAAGCAACAGAGGTCTCGGCTGTATGAAATGCTGAAAATTTGACATATATTTTGATAATATCAGATATTAATAAAATATTATTATAATTTCGAAAACCAGATATCAAATTTTGAATTTCGATAAATGAAATAATCTGTTATTACCATAGTAAAATTGTGTTTATTGTACTCCCAAAGTAGTTAATAAATGTTATTTCTGAAATGCCGTTAAATCGAAAAGTTTTAAAGCCTCTATTACTATATTATAGAACCATTATTTATTCCCTTTTAATTATTCTACTAAAGATAAGAATCATGATATTATTATAATATATTTAAAAGTATTTCCATAAAGAAGACGTAAATGCCAATTATCTATTCCTGAAAATAGAATATTCTAAACTATTTATAATTTGTTAACATTTCTAAGAAATAATTTAAGGAAATTCAAACCTTTAATTATGAGCACTTTTTATAATATAAAAAAAAATTCAAAATATGTTGATGTGTTTTATAATTAGTTATCAAAGCAACGGTACAGCAATTTCAAAATTTCCAATTGAAGATTAAAATTATTCAAATTATGCTAAAACACTTTGTTCGGATAAGACAGATAGAGATAGAAAACAGATAGAAAAAAAGAAATGAATAACAATATATTTTTGCCAGCAAAATTATGAATAAAAAGATATTATTCATATAAGTTAGATACAAATAATGAATCCCTGTTTATTTTACTAGGATATGAATGAAATGAACTTAAATTATAGAATACGTACCATGCAAAGTTGTTTTCTCCATTGGGATTCTGTTGAGAGAGCGTAAAGAGGACTGTTGTGGCCTGTCTGACTTTCCCATTTACCGTGGAAATCGTAAGACATAATGTTAATGAAATCGCAATAACTGAAAAGGAAGAATAAAAGGGAACGATGTTGAACAAAATATTTCTAAGAAATAGTAGAAAATGAACTTATTAATAATTCATTTTATATTTGCATTGTAAACATACTCGGGATCAGCACTTCGATCATTTCTTGAATTTCTAAAGTGATTTAAAAATAATACATGCATAATTAAATGACCGGGAGTTATTAAGTAAGAAACATTAAACATTACAGAATTAACATTAGACATTAAATATTATTAGTAAGAAACATTATTTAATCAGAAACCGAACTAAATTTAGGTATTACCCTTATTACCTTAAGAAATAATTACGTTCTAAATTTGGTAGCTCAAAGTCCAGGGATATGTTCTATAAAGAGTTTTGGTCAATTTTTTCTTTTCAAATGATGCGCATCATGCATGGTACAATTTGCAGATACTATATTAATATATAAAACATTATCATATAAAAATTGCGTATTACAGAAATGTGTACGTACGCTGCAACAGCTGGTACATCGTAGCCCGATCGGATAGTTTCGGAACCTGCCGAAACTGCAATGGTAAGGAGAAGACGAGGCATTTTCTTATCTTTGGCTTCTTCTTCGAAAGCTTCTCTCAGTTCCTAGAAAGGAATAATTATATAAAGATCTAAAAACAAAGTTTGTTTCTTAAATAAAATCAAATGTTTAACTCAATTAATTATATTAAAGAAAACTTTGTTTCACTGGAATAAATTTCTTTTAAATTGTGAATTTAAAGCATTATTTTGGGTAAAAAAATAATTATTATATTTACAAATCTGTAATAGTGCTTGATTGAGTGGTTATAGTTTTATTGTAAAGAAGAAAGATTTATAGACATTTTTAATGGATACCGGATCGGTGACCATTTCAACTTGGCGACAAAGTTGGTTACTTGAAGAAGAATTTGGTCACAAAAATGAGGATTCTAAAAAATACAAGATTTATGGCCATCTCTTAAATAGCAGCTGGGGCTCGAGATCCATGAAAAATTCGTTTGACCATCGTAGAGATGTGTAAATGTAAATGTGCACATGGTATCGTTTCTCTCGTTGAATTGTTGATCACGAAGCGAGCTCTCTAGTTGCATTCTAAGCGCTTACTGCTTTTTTCTATTTGTTTGTGATGTTTTTACGAATGTTGTTCTTTGTGTAAGCCCTAATAGTGATTTTTCTCCTTATGCTTCCTTGTGGAATAAAATGACATTATCCGTTAGCCAGCATATTGAGCAATTCTTGCACCCATTACCCATCTGATGATTTCTGCAACAATATGAATGAGAAACATTGCTTTTTTTGTAGTATTACTCTTTTATTTTGATTATTAAAAGTAAGTAAATGAAATAATTTTTTAATAGAAAGAAATATAATATTTTTATGATTTTCATGATTTAAAAAATTATGGAATATTAATTTTATTTCTATATTATTTAATTTCAGTATCTGACATTATGCTCATATTTTTGTCTCTTCCCTTTCGAATAAGGTTTTACATCTTGAGTTACTGCTTACTTAACTTTCCTCATCAAGGTATGAAGTTACAATTCTTGTGCTTGTGTAAAATTTGAAGTGAAATTCATTTGTGAATATTATATGCAGATTGGAATATAAAATATTCTTTAATATATTTGGAATACATTTATTGCACATTATGCAATTTGCAACTATATCAATGCATAGTTGCATATAAATAATCTACTTTGCATCAAATATATTTGGAAATTTTCACAAGTATAGCATAGAAATAACGAAAGTCATACGTGATTATTTGGTGGCTACCTTGTATTCATGCATCCATTACTTGATATATAAATTACCGTATACTATATTAAAAAAAAAATACAATCCTAATTTCAATACATTTTTAAGGTTAAATACCAATACTGTTTGTGGTAAAATCCCATATAAAAATAATTATGTGAAATAAGAATACAATTAAAATTTACTTTCAGCAGAGTACAAAAGTGAGCAGGAAAGCTTAAAAGATGTGGAAAATTTTACAATAATTTCCACATCTGAAAAATCTGCAATCCTTTTTTTTTTCTTCTTTAAATAATTCGGTAGTATCTAAAATAAGCCCATAAACAGAAAATATGTATATAGGATAAGTGGCATTATTTTCCCGCTGCGTTGTAAAAGTTCAAGTGTTAAAAATATTTTAAGTAGCGTGTGCTAATATTTGTTTTCAATTTCTTCTCCTTAGGAGTTCAGGAAACATCTAATTTCAAAGTAGCCAGCTGGATCTCTAATTATAGTTCAGAGATAATGAGTTTGCTAATTCGGTGACCTGAAAATAAGGTTTTGGTGGCAACATTGATGAATATTTAGTATTTATCACAAAAACGGAAATGCTGAAAAAGCAAATAGATAGATTATAATAAATCGTTTGGTACAAAGGTAAGAAAACCAGGAAGATTGGCTAGAATAGAGAATACTAGCGTTTTCCGCTTATTTTCATATATCATCAACGCATGGGATTAAAATTATTGTTAATTGAATATTTTAGCTGGGGATTAGGTCTTCTTGTTGTTGGATTAATAAAAGTACTCTAGAAGTACAATAAACTGTCTTTCCCGCTGGAGGTTCCTTCCGATTTCTATATTTTATTGTATACAAAGTTTATGAAGAGGAAGGGCCGACGTCCTGGCATAGGCGTCTTCCCCGTCATCTGGGAGCCTCGGGTTCGAGTCCCGACTCCGGCATGGTTGTTCCTCTTCTACGCTCTATATGTGAGGTGTGTGAATGTGTCCCCGTGTAAAAATGGGTTGTGCAAGCAAAGCACATGAAGTAGGTAAGTCGTACTCTTGCACCTAGTTGGTGCTACTGAAAAAACAAGGGACCCTAACTCGGCTTAAATCACTGACAGATCTGTCAGCGGGCTTGTAAAGTGCCTTAAGTAACAACAACAAAGAGAAAAGACTGTAAGACAAAGACTGTAATCATCAAACAATTCCGAATCAAGATTTTGATTCGAATCTTTATGTCTCAGACCCACGAGTCTCGTCCTTTAAATCCGATCTAATGGAATTATGTCTGTCTATGATCCCAATAATTCAAAAATGCTTTGAGGTAACCCTAGAAAACTTGGTATATAATTTCAACACCAAATTTAAAGATTTATCTCAAATTTTGAAAGATACCCATTCAGAAGAGGTCTGTCTAATTGTCACAGCACAAGTAAGAGTGATAAAAACAAAAGAAAATTATAAATAAAAATTGGTTCATAGTTTCAGTGTCTGAAATTCTCATCGATATATCAAATTTGGAGCTAAATCCGTTGAGATATTATCCGCTTTTCTGTCTGTTCTTTAGCATGTAAGCAAATGCTATAATTCAAAATTGCAACAAGTTAAACGATTGGAATTTGGTGTGTGATGTTGTGACTATAACTGTAGTTCTGTGTCAATGTTCAGTTTCATTCGGTCTGTAAAAGCACATTCAAAATATATATTCTATTTTTTGGTACTCTAGTATTAACCTTACTTAGCAATTAATCGCCAAACAGGCTCTTTCATAACAATTGTTTGCCAACGAAATGGGATTAATAATACGTAAGTTAGTATTAATTGTATGCCATTAATAAGAATGATTTACACTTTTGGCGTTCATGGCCTTGCTCTAGGTTCACAATTTTGTGTGGAAATGGGGATGGAGATAAAATATTTATTGGAGAGCATGTGAGAAAATTTCGTCGCGACCAACCCACTGGTCATTGTATATTTTTACAATTTTCAATTCAAAAAATGTGAAGTTTGTTAGTTAAAAATATTTGTTACATAAAAAAATATTTTTCAGTTTTGACTACTTAATTGCCGAAAGATTTTTCCATGATTAAGTTTATTTTGAATTTTTCTATAACTTAAACATCTATTTTCTAATTGCTTTTTATCTTCGTAAGTCGTAATTAAGAAACATATTTTCAGACTCAGGTTAGATTAAAACTCAGTAAAGTGACAAAATCTCAAAGTCGAATTATTTGACGATTACAATACTTTGTATATCCTTCACGTACCAGAAAATAAAAATATTGTTTTTAATGAAAAAACACAGGTCAAAACCTACATACATACGGCGATTTTTTTTTGTATATTTTGACGGTATAAAGGCATCTGAATATGCATTTTAGAAAGGCTTTTGTGATCGTTGACTCATTTTGAACAAAATTGTATGCCAATTTGCAATTTTGATGTAAACCCAAATGCCAAATTACTTTCGATTTATTCTTTGAATTTTTGAGTTATTGTTTTGACGTACAGACAGAGATATCTTTTTTTTTAATTCAGAGAGAAAAGTGGTAAGTTGAGAATCATTTTGCAATGTATACTTCGTATATACGAGGAACTGAAATACAAACTCAAAAATTACATTGACATTATTATTTTTAAGTTCCAAAATATTTTTTTTTATGTGATGGTGCAATATTCACTGAGATGTAGGATACTGAGAAATATGAAAATTCTTGTCCGAAATGCCGCAACATAGAAAATCTGATTTAAAGATGTTACATAAAGGAAAATTTAAAAAGTAAATGCAGCTTGTCATAGACAATTTTATTGACAAGTGCCATTAGAAACAACAACAACAGCTTCAATTAGCTCCTTTGTTTTAGTTGTTTTATTATATTAGCTCAAAGACTGAAATACGATTCATGTTTGGTGATGCGTATATTTGCTGTATAATTCAGGGAATCTATTTTAAAAAGGGTGGAAAAACTTTTTCTTATTGTTTTCTTTTGAATACATGTGTAGTGATATTATTTCGAAATTGAGTTTGTAACAAAAGTTCTAAATAACTACTTCTTTTCATATAAACAAGTGGGAAAATATTATTCATTAAAAAAATTTTACTTAAATATTAAATAATATAAGAAGTCCAAATTTAGTTTTTGAAAATTTTAGTTTGACTAGAAACATTTTTGAAAAATTTAAAATTTTAATTTAATACTATCCTGTACAGTAATTCATATTTGTCTTACAACCACTTTTGTCTTTTTAAAAAAAATTATTGCGATGATAAATTTTTTTAAATAAAAAAATTAATTTCTGAAACTTTTAATCTGAAGAAGGAAAATGCTTAGTTAAGAATATTTAATTGATAATTTAATTACTTATCACTTTAAAAAAGAAATTTTGTATATGCCCTTGCTTTTATTATTTTATTATAGTCTTATGAAATATTAGGTTTCAAATAACACAATTTTCCTAATACATATTCAAAAGATAATTGACGCGCCTGTCATACAGATCTAACTTGTCATACCTATTAGCATAAAGCTATTGACCCAGACATTCATCTTTTTATTTATTTCTATTTGTTGCTAGTACGAAGTAGAAAAAACAAACGCTCCCCGTTGAGAAGTGTGTCAGTTTTTCATGATTTATGGCCGCTAATTATCTTAAAATAAAAGAAAAAAACTCTCTAATGATTTGGCGTTTAAAATTTTCCGCAATTAACATAATCGATACTTAATTGCAGTTTTGAAATTAAAACTTATTTAACAGTGAGAAAATATTAATACGAAAATACATAACTAGACAGTTGGATAAGAAGTTTAAGATTATTAAGCCACGTAGTATATTGGGTAACTTTATTATGGGATTCGAAAAAAATATTTATAAATGCATACTTCCATGTTTCGAGGACGTTGATAAATTCAACTATTTTTATGATCATACTCAAAAATAAATAAATAATTAAATATTTAGGAAGAATTTTGATATTTTCCTAATTTTAGAAATACATATACTTGATCATTCGTCCTTTAATTTTGCTTGCATTGGATTAATTGCATTGGATCGTTTAATTTGGCCTAAATCAATAAAAATAATGACTCAAGACAGGATTTAAAAATTAATCTTCAAAATACTTAGAGTAGCTTGCAACTTATTGAACAGTTAGAATTGAAGTACAAAAAGGGTTACTGGAATTCACATCATCATGCATTTAAAAAAGATATCGGCTCGAAATTTTTTGGATAAGTGTTTCTGAAGGTGATTTATTTTCCGGAAAGATTATGTATTAGCTTAATGCATACTAAGGTTGGCTCCTACATTCTGGAATTTAAGTTTGCTGTAGAAAATCAATGGAAATTTATGTGCTATTTTCTATGAAGGGAATTGAATGGAATCAGCCGATCAAACGACATAGAATTATTCTTCGGCAGTTACTCGAGATGGACTTCTTGTATTGTTGGATTCATTAAGCATAACAATTAAGAGTTGTGCAATAATCTTAGTAGAACGCGACTGACAACGAATTCGGATTCCAGGATCTAATAATTAGTTGTGAAATTCGAATTTTAATATTCAGGAACATTATCAAGGTTATCATTCAGAAAGCTATGTATTTATAACGCTTATTCCAAATATTATAATATCAATATTCTCTTGATAGATCTTCCTTAAAGCCATCGGCACCTCTATTTTATTGTTTGCTTTTGAATACATGTGTATGGATACTATTCGGTAAGCGATATTTAAATCTGGAATGTAAAATTTTAAAATTATTATGGGTGCTTTAATCAAGCCTGTTTTTTAAAATTCAGGCTAATTGGTTAAAGATATGGAAAGAACAAGTAAACTTAGCTCAAATGGATGAGTGTGGTAAAGGAGAGCCGATAAGCCTCTATCACACAATATATTATAGAAAGCAGTCATTAAGTTTACAGCATATTATACAAGGCAATCATTAAGATATTACTTGATTATTAAAATAAATTATGAAGGAACCATTGGATATTACACTGCAAAATGTTTACTGTGGAATCGGCTTGTGATTAAATTTATTTTAGACCAAACAAATAACACAACCAATGCAGAAATAGTGATTTTATATTCCATCAGTTGGATCATTATTTTCCTTTGTTGATGCCATTATAGTGAAAATGGCATTAACGAAAGCAAAATTTCAATGTGTTCTTCGGTTCCAAGAATTGAAATCGGCCGTTACTATCCAATGACAATGTTTGGATTTCAAAAATGGCAAGGTGTTTGGCAGTGCGTTTTGAAGATGTTGGTACTTCCAAATTTAGAGTTGCAGATGCTGTGTTTAGTGTGATAGCTGAAATAACTTGAAATACGTAGCAGGAATATGGTACCGCCTTTACATTCTTCGAACTACCAAAAACCATTTATGTCAGTGAATTTCAGTGGTTTTTATTAAAATCTTTATAAATATTTTTACGTACATTGAAATAATCATATGCTAAATTATACCATTTTTTAATTATAATTTTTTGTAATCAGGGAATGTTTTTGTGTTCAACCTGTATCATTTCCAGCTTCTAGTGAATTGCTTCAGCGACTCAAGGACTTATTTTTAATTAAAAACGAAATCATAAAACAGTGAGGGTATGATAGAAGTATTCTTATAAAATTGGATTTTAATCAATTTTATTTTTTAATGAATTTTTGAAAATTTTTATTCTTTTGATATTTTTTATGGCATAATTTCTTTTCAGAACTGTTTTTGGCATCACATGTTTTGATATTTTATTTTTACTACCACATTTTTTTAAAGTAATTGAACGTAATTTTTATTTCATCTATGAAATTGTGTATGATTTTTTTTTATTCACTTCTGTTTTATAGTCTTTAATATATTTTATAATTCATATTTAGAAATACTATGGAATATTAGAATCATTTTTTTTTCAAATTCACTACAAGATTGAACTCATATTGAATCAAAATCTAATTAAAATTAATCTACTAATTTATAATTAAAATCTGAAGGTATTATAGAAAGCATTATTACCAGGACCAGGCATTTATATAAAATTTTAGAGCTGTGAAATATAAAGAAGTGAGATGGATTACACAGTTGACAAAAATGATTACAAAATTCCATTTTTACATGAAGCAAGAAAAATTAAACAAAGGCATAGAAAATCAATTATTTTTACTATCTATCGCCTGTCTTTACACCTTTCACCTAAGGTGAAAATCGAACACACTTCTTTACAAACAACAATTAAAGTGAAAAGAAAATTATGATTTTTTTTTAAAGTCGAGGTTAATGCAAGCTGTAGGCTTTGATTGCTTAGAGTGTATCATTATGTTTGCAACACCGCTTTAGACAAAGTACCGTATCAAATAGACGGCGGAATAAACTTTGTTCTTTGAATACTAATCAGGAATGCTTTTATAGCGGTGAAGAAAACTGTTGTAATTCACTCCTTCGAAACGATTTCTCACTGTCTCAAACAAACGAGTGAAAACGTCAAGTTTGGAAAAGAGTCATCAGTCAAGCTGTGTATCATTAAGGAATGCGAATACATTATAAGGTGGGAAAAAATGATGGAAATGTCAGTTTCATAAAGAAGTGAGAAATATGATCTTAGAGTTGTGGCTGGAACAGGTTTTTTTTGGGGGGGGACAGGAGAAGGGAGGATGGAATAAAATTATGTTTGTACTAGCATGAAAACATCTAGTAGTCATTTCTGTAGCTTTTGTCATATTCTTTCATTTTGAAGTCGGATGGCATTATTTAAGTAGATTTGGTCTGATTGATGGTTCACAACGTAGAAAAACTTGTGTAGGTTATTAAATAAAATAAAAGCGGGAGTGCGAAACCTTGGCTTGTTATAAATAATCCAAACACATTCCTCTACCGCGTATAATGTAAGTAAATATTTTTAGAAAGATAGCATTTTGTATTTTGTTCCCTATGTGTTTTCTTTCTGTAGTGTTATAAATCAAGAATATAAATATTCTTTCGCTTCTTCTTGGCTAAAAAAATAGAATAAAACAGTGAAAAATTGTGATCCTCTAAAAAAAAATTTTTTTTTAATTTGCTCCGTGCGAAAAGTGAAATCATGTTTTCTAAAATAAAAATAGATGAATTTTATATTAATTACTTTTGTGGAGATTTTTATCACTTCTTCTAAGCCTATTTTAGTTAAAAAGTTTTTCTTTAAACCTCTTTTTCCGTTCTAATGTTTTGATTTTTGACGAAAGCCATGACTAAGAAATAAAGATGAATGCACTTGATATTAATGTCCATTCTGCAGATTAATATTATTGTTTAAACATACGTTTTGTTAAAAAAATTAACTTTAAACCTGTATTCTGTTTTAATATTTTTATTTTATGAGGAACCGTGTCATAAAAAATAGGTAAGTGAATTTTATGTCAATAATCAGTATAAAGATTGTTACTACGTTTAGTAAAAATGCTTGCTTACCTTCCAATCTGTATTTGGTTTTAAAGTTTTGATTTTGTGGGGTGAATAGTGAATGAAATGATGATAATTTTAGAAGACGACGAATAAAATTATAAAATTTTACTGACGAACCATGAATGTGCTCATATTTAACTTCATTCTAAAATTTTATTATTCTGATTTTACTTATGACATTAAAATTTTATCTATTGTATCATCACTCAATTATACGATGGAAAAATGAGAGGTCTTCGGTCATGAAATGTATTAGGTACTTCTAAAAATAATCTGTAAGTACCTAGGTGTAGATTTTATCCTTGCTGTATAACTTACCTTAAGTAACAAGACGAAATTCTTCTTGTCTTCACCACCTCGAGGGAATTCCCAATCCAGATCGAGTCCGTCGAAGTTCCTGTCCCTAAGGTATCGGATGGCACTGAAGACAAACAACTGTCGGTTGTACCTATTAGAGGCCATCTCTTTAAATCTTTGTGTACCGAAGGACCAACCACCTAGACAGAAAAATGCAAAATATTTAGCATTTGCTATCAATGTTGTTTCATTTATTGTTTCGATAGACTTTACTTTCGGTACCTTTTTTTATTTTTTTAACAAGCTTGTTTTGTGTTTATAAATTGATGTTTGTTTATTTTTATTCCCGACTAACATTTACAAATATAAAACAAGCAAGCAAAAAAAGAAAGAAAAAAAAATGGGGAAAATTATAAATTTGTAAGTGATTTTTTTTTTCTGATTTCTTAATGCATAAGGGTTTTGAAATTCTACATGCGTAAGTTTTTAGATTACAATAAAATATTTAAAAATATTGGAGTTTAATTATTAGTTAAGCGGTTATTGTTAATTATATTTTATAATATATTTAATATACATATTTTGTATAAGCAACATCATCGGTTAGTGAATTTAAGAAATATGAATTTCAAAGATCCACAATGTTAATACGATAAATACATTTAACATTATAAACTAAAAGTGAATGAAAAAAAATTAAATACTTTTTTTTAATGAAATAAAAATTAGGGAATTATTCATCAGAAACATGGAAATCAAATGCTTAGATAAATAAAATAGCATCATAATATTGAAATGAAATGAAATTAATAAATTTAAGCTACAAAGAAAATCACACGAAAGAAAATAATTAAATATTCATAAAAATGTAAATTTATTCCAAATGTGTTTAAAATAATTTTAATTTAATAACTCTTCTTTAAATGCTTCAATCAATATCCATACCATCTTATTTTAATGTAAATGCATTTGAAGAAAAAAAACATTATCTACTTTTTAATATAAACTGCAGTTTAAAAATTTTTCATGCTAATTGTTCTTGAGTATGTTTATTATCATGGCATGTCTTTTTGTTTTGAAAGTGATAAACATATTTGATTAATAAAAATATGTCCAAAAGTTTTGTAAGTTACATTCAGTTAGAGTATTAGATCAGTAAAAATGTTTCCAAAAGCTTGAATTAATCTTTGTATAATATATCATGTCTAAGCTAATTCGAAGTGAAAACATTGTAGGAAAGTGTTACAGCATGAGAGAGATTGAATGCGCAGGGTCACCGTTTGATTGACGGGTTTGAACTTCTGCTTCAAAAAGAAATCTTTTAGAATGCTTTCGAATAGTCTTTTCGTGAACATATAAAGGAAAAAGGAACAGTAAAGAGTATGAGTTCCTTGTCTTAATAGAGTTTGTTTATTTGGGTCAAACAAACATAAATGAAAAAAAAAAAAAAAAAAAGAACGAGAACGAGCACAGAAACCAAGATATTTAGGATGATTTTTTGCAAAAGTAACAATGGAAATATATCAACAATAAAACTTTACAAACCTTTTTTAAATTAAATAAGTGAATAACGAATATTAAAGATTGAAAATAAATTTCGATATAAAAATAGATTGATGCTTGATCCGTCGAGAAACAAAACATTTTAGTGAAAAAAGATTTTATTATAACTCGTCTAATATAATCTACTCTAAGGCAATTACAATAACTGCTCATGAAAAAGCACCACTTACATTTAGTTTATGAATAGGGTATCTATATATCCAAAATCATAAAGGAAATCAAAGAAACAATTCCTCAATCCCAACCATAAGTTCGAATTCATGATGCAATTTATTTTTCTATTAATTATTTAATTTATTATTGATTATTGATTATTAATTGTTAAATTTTTAATTTATATGTAAATTCATGTCTTTTAGATACGTTAGTAATGGTTCTTTTGCCGTTGCCGCCCTGCAATTTCGAGAGAAATCTCAAAAAATTACTGCCCCTTTTTGTTACAGTTTAATTTTTATTTCATATCGAAATTTATGGCCCTTAGATGCATTATTAGTGGGAATATCATCAGCCATCAAATTACCTGAATTGCAGATATTTTTGATTGTATTTACTTTGCTAAAAGTTATTTAAAATTTAAAATACGAAATTTTTGTTTTGTGTAGATCGTCAGTTCTATCCTACTTTTTTATGCTATATATTCTAGACCAGAAGGGAAAAATGAGTGGAACCAGCCTCGATATTTTTACTGAATGGTTCGTATTTGGCTCATCTTATTTATAACAAACATCTCATATTAAAAAATTGAAATATTTTTATTTAAAAAAAAACTAATTAAATGATAATGAAGGAAAAGCGAATTTTCACACGCAGTTTTAACCGATTGAAGAATATGGTCTTAAAAATTGGATTAAATAAAAAAAATGGTCTTTGTCGTCTTAAAGTGTTATCAGACGTCCCAATTAAATCTCGATTTTCGTTATTAATATGACTCAAAAATAAAATTTCCTTTATTCTGAAATCATTTTTCCAGGTTGTGCCCTTTCTTCTTTAAATATTTCATACTAAACAAAGTTAAAATTAATTTAAGTTTTATAAAAGCTGGCTTTTGTAGCATTTTTTGTATATAGTATGTTCATCTAAATATAAAGGATGAGAGACAATTTATCAAAAGGGAAAAATAATAAAATTCTCAGAAAAATATAAAGATTAAAGAAGGAAAAGAAAAAATAAAGAAAGATGTAAAGAAAATGCTTTCTTTATATCTTAAAGACTTTAAAAAAATTTTTGACAGTGAAATATTTTATCATTTCTGAATTATTGTTTTACTATTTATTAGTTTGTTTTGTCCTACAATTTTTAACCAATTAATTTCCTGTAAAGTTTAATCACTTAGTTAAATCCATATATAGTATTTAAACACTGACGTAATAAAGAATTATATCAATTTTGACGAAACAGAAAAACCTCAGAGTAGCCTCAACAATTGTTTTATATTGCTCGTAAATAACAAACAAACATTTTCCATTTAGTGGTCCGTTCTGTAGTCCACAGATTAGAATGCCAGGCAGGCACTTCATACAAGGCGGATATTTTAAATAATTATTTTACAATGCAAAATTCTGAACTCATTTAATAAATTTCATTTATATATAAGCTGTAATTTTCAGAGTTACTTACAAGCCAAAATATTTCTTTAATAATTCGCACAAGAACAACCAAATTATTAAAATTTCCTTTTTTCTAGAATTATTACAGAGAAAGATGTCATAAAGGATGTAATATCATTTATATTAAATTTATAGATTTCTGTAGCGTGCCATACAACTTCATTGAAATATCTAAAGCTTTGCTAGATGTAAAATTCATTTAAAAATAATAAATCTATCATTAAAAGACAGTATCAACGAACTTCAATTTTTGTCTCATATATAAAATATCTAAACAGCTATTCAGTTATTTTTTAAGTTTTTGAAAATGATTATTAAATGCTAATACGAAAATAAGTTAGTTTAAATTTTAGCGTAAAAGCTGCCCTAATATTTTATTTTTAATTCAAAATTTAAATATTAGTTTTAAAACATTAAAAAATGTTAAAATTTCATGTTCATGGCGCTATTTTAAAACCTATTGTTGAATCAGAAGCAAATGCTTAGCTATGAAAATGATTCAGAAACCTATATTGCGAAAATGGAATTTGCCATTTAATATG
This sequence comes from Argiope bruennichi, assembly GCF_947563725.1. NCBI lineage: Eukaryota > Metazoa > Arthropoda > Arachnida > Araneae > Araneidae > Argiope > Argiope bruennichi. The sequence goes on along the minus strand of NC_079153.1, from coordinate 68,325,874 downwards.
AAGCATAAATAAAAATTTGTTCATCTGTAATTAAAATTTAATTTGACATGAAGATTCAACAAACGCTATAAATAAAATTATCTTACGGAGTTATTCCAAGGACCAAACATGGATTTTAGGTAAAAGGCTATATAATTTTCGTTACGGTATATTAACTTCGAAATTTTATCAGAAATCTAAGTAGTCATTAACAAACGCTGGATTACTGTAACCTTGTACCAAATTCTTCATTATTTTTATCACGCATGAATGTTCAAAAGAACTCAAAATCATTTTCATTTTATTATGAAATCGAATATTTACAAGAACATACCGATTGCCAGCAGGACTTTGGCATCTTTGTTCTTTTGTTTGATATCGACCAGTCTTTCATACATTCCTTTCTTTCCATTTTTGGTTTCATCTGTCGAATCGAAGGAAGAGATCTTGTGTTTTTTCATCCAACCAAAAGCGAAGATATAATGAGTGCAAAGTTGAGGTTCGATGTCTTCTGGAACATATTTTCCTTCGTTTGGTCTGTACTGGGCCCAGTTGGTGAAATAGCAGACGATTTTCTTTGAATTTGTGCTTTTTGTACCTGAAAACGTAACAGATTTAAGCAAACGATAACAGAAAACCGTACAATGATGATTGATTTTAGAATCATTTCTAATAAAATTTTAATAAAAAAAATCTAGAAGAATTATAGAATTTCTAAATGCAAAAGATTATTAAATATACATTTCTTATTTTGTTCAAATAAAATAATTCAGATGTTATCTATGTAATATCTCTACGGATGGCATACAAAGTTTAAATATATATTAACTTTAGCGTAAAGTCAGATTCCGTTTTCTCATGCAAATTGTTCAGTTGACTACAAAATTAAGCTGTTGTATCACTTTTAATTTTATCACACGAGTTTGAGAGGAATCAATTTAAATGACATCATAATCATATGATTATCTAAATGACATCATAATCATATGATTATCTAAATGACATCATAATCATATGATTATCTAAATGACATCATAATCATATGATTATCTAAATGACATCATAATCATATGATTACCGAAACTTTATGAACTTTAATATCGAACTATATGTTGTTATACTTTGTACTTCGCAAATATTATTGATATGTATTGAATAAAATCTTTCAAGTAGTTAGTATTTATCTAAAATGGTTGTACATTCATTACCAAAAATACTTTGGTAATGAATATTCATAACATTTTTTAAGACATTTTAGCCTTTAATATAGAAGAAACATTATGGTATTATATAGATATAATAAGATATCAATCATATCTCAAAAGTTAGCCATTAATTAAGATTTCAGATTTATCTCTTAATAATTTCTGCTTATTATTAAAAAAATTAGCTTTCATTATTTGTTAAATCCTAATGTTAGATCATTCTGTTGTTGTAAATGACGAATTGTAATATTCTAATAAAAAAGAAAATATGCATATTATATAATTTTCAATTAACTAATGAAAGTAATCAAACAAAATGGACATAAATTTTTAAAAAAGTGAAAATTATATATTTTTTAAATAAATATTTTAACTTTATTCATAAAAAGAAATATGAATATCCTCATAGAAACATAGAATCATTGATTATTAATTATTGCCAGAGGATGCTTTTTTAAACATAACTATAAATAGATTCTCTACAAATTCTTGATATTCCACAGATCTCAGTAATTTTAATTACTTTAATTAGAACGAATAATTCTTTACTTGCTATTCTAAGGTCAAAGGTTTTCATTTCTACTTCATGTGTACGTACAATTAAGAGCGCAATTAAAAAGAATTTTTTAGAACACGTGGAAAGAGCTGAAGTTCTCTTAATTAGCTTAGTTTACTACTAAAAATTTTTATATCCATTGTGAGCCTTTCTAATCAAGGAAACTTTTGAGCAAGAGAAAAGCTTGGAATTAAAAATGAAATTCGAGCTTTCGTTTGTATAACGACCTTAATTGCTAGGAATATATTTTTATTTTTTGATCAAGAATTTAAATTTTAAATTAAATATCAAAAACTAATTCAAGCTGAGTTGTTGACTTACTTCAACAGTTAAAGAAAGGGTTTTATTCTAAATTAAATTGTACTTACTAGTCAAACGACTACTTTGAGCTGAGAGACAAAAGGCGGACAAACATAGAAGTAGAATTGGTATCGTTCCCTGAAAGCAAATAAAAGATATAAAGTTAAAATGAAAGATAAATACATTTATAAATAAAGCACAAAAAGAGAAAAGAAAAGAAAAACTTGATTGAGTAATGATAAAATAAATATTTAAACCCAAAGTTACTTAAAAAAAACAAACTCTTTAATGAAGTTTTTTGAAATATATTCTTGTTAATTGTACACCATAGTAACAATTATTACTTAAAGTATAATTATTTGCCCTTTTACAAACATAAAAGAACATTTCCTTTCGTTACTTCAGTCTTTTAACATAACATAAATTTCACAAAAAATTTCTATTTGGAGATGATAAATTAAGTTTGTTCAAGTTAATTCAAATGTTTGTTTAAGCTTATTCGGGTATAATTATTATTTTAAAACATAATTCGATAATTCTGTTTCATTAATTTATTGAGTCACTCATTATTCTTATTTAAAAAGGATTGTTAATAAGCTAATACGTCATTCGAAATCGAAATTCAATTTGAAAAACTACACATATATTCTTAAATTAGTAAGAATAAATAATATAAAAACTAAATAAAAAAACACAGCAAGAAATAATTTTACAAATTAAAATACATCAGTATAATTTCAATTTATTATATCAGATATTTTTCATTGAATTTCAGCGATTTAAGGAAGTTAGAAAAAAATAAATGTCTAGCAAATTTTAAGACGTGAAAAAAATTATTAATTAATTTCTATACAATATTTGATATCAATTTTTCTGAAATTGTTTCTGATGCAATGATTAAGGATTAACATAATTCTTTTGATAAACTAAATATTTTCCTGAAAATGAAATTTTAAACAATAAACTACGACTGAAAGAATTTACCAGTAAGGCATAATTATTATTGAAAATGATTATTGCCATCTGTGATAATTATCAAAGTTTATGGTTTTAAATATTTTGGTTAAATGTATCTCATAATTCCTTGAAATTCAAATACCATTGTTATCTTTGGCAACAGCAATGAAAGCTGGAGTAGATCTCCGAGAAAAAGAATTTCCTTTTTCTGTGGAACTGTTTTTAGAATTATGCAAATTTTTATTTTATTGCTTTCTAAAAGTTAATTCAAATTCTTGTAGTAAGTTTTTCTCGATAATTTAGTTATTGCTATTTAAATTTTGCCACTGTATATTCGAATATTGATTACAAGGCGAGATGGCATACAAGTCTTTAACATTTATTTTGCATTATTCAAATAGAGTAGTTACTTGATAACGATTTGGTTCATTTTCAATAAATTATCAGATTATTAGAATTTATCTAATTAACATTTTGCGGATTGAAAATTTTTCATCATAAGCCTACTTGTTAGTTGCAAATGTAATAACTATGAAGAGGAGCTTGTAATTTAGTTGTAAGTGAAATAGCATATTATGGTAAAATGGTCTATGTCTGAAAATGATTTTTTTTTATTCTAGGTAATAAGTAGGCAATTACCCCGTAATGAAAAATAATTCTTTTACTGGTTAAAACTAGGGGTTTGTTATAAAGCAAAAGTATTTTCGCCTTTTGTTTACATCAAATATACTTATGGCCATGTGATACTTAATGCATTCATTCTGTTATTCTCTGTTACATTATTACATATAAACAGCAATATTTTTAATTAAAAAATAAATTTTTAAGGAAGTAAAACTAATTTTTAAAAACTGTTCTGATAATAAGCGTTATCTTAGAACGAATTAATTTTTTTCTGATTTCTTACGTAGTTGGATTTGATTGTAAAAACTTATTCATATTTTGGTACTTGTGTATTAATCTCACGCCACTGGCGAATTTTTGGCGTAATCTTATGTCCATACTATTGGGCTTAATTGTAACTCATTGGCGAACATAATCAAATTTTAAATATTATTATGTTTGCTAATTTGGTGATTATTTGCTAGTTGCAAAAAAAAAATGACATCTTTAGCGATTAAGCGATGGCATGCGGTTAATATGTAAGTACGCCCGATTTAAGTTGTCTCTTAACTGCACAGTTTATCAACTAAAATTTTTCAATCAAAAATATTTAACAATATAATTTTTTTATTATTTCTATTTATGCAAGTTCAAAGTAAAAAGTAATAAAAAAATTTATTCGAAATTTTACATTTTAAAATAACTTTTGTTTAAAAGATGAAAAAATTTTTTGCATCTGAATCTGTTATTTATTCATAGTAAGGTACTTTTTAATGGATGTCTATTGTGATTTTAATCCATATTTATATAAACATAATAAATATATATTAAATTATAAAACGACCATCACAAATGTGCGGTTCCTAAATTTTAATATTAAATTTAGAATAATTTTGCCACTTTTTAAACAAATGTCTCATAATAAATTTTCCTTTTAATATAAACAAAATATTATTTATGCAAAACATGCATTTAATTTAAACACATAGATTTAATTTTTGAAAAAAAAAGCGACTCAATTTTTCATTAAAATTTTTTAATGCTAAAGAGCAGTATTTTTTAGAAGTTCTGTAAAAAAATACGTGAATATTTATTAGAAATATAATTTTAAAACGGGATTATTCCCATATAGCTTATGCATTCTTTGTCTCTCTAATGAACAGAAATAATTTACTCTATCAAAGTCAAATAATATATTTAAAGTAATAATATTCAGACTGTGAAGAGAGATCACTGAGCATTGGCGAAACGATGCAGCATTTTGAAGACGAAAAAAAAATATTATTTATGAAAAGAAAATTTCTATTAATATAAATATTAAGAGCAAATTGCAGTAAGGATCAAATACGTTAGCGCAGATGAAAAATTTGATGTGTAAAAAAATATTAGCATAAAAATATGTGTATAAAAATAACTAGCAGGCATTTAGGACACCTGCCATTTGTCATATAACCGATTTAACATCCTGTGAAGGAATAGTAAAAATGAAATTGAATTCACAGTAAAAAGATTTCATTGAACATAGGCCCTTGACCCAACCGAGTCCCTAGTACTCGATGCGGAACACAGACATATGGAAATATGCATTTCCTCTCAGGTGAGTGACTTCAGCAACAAAACCAGACAGCCAAAAAGAACAAAATGCAATGAACTGAGAATGATAAAGTCTGTAGTAGATTTTATTAAATTGTATTGAAAATTGCTATAATATGTATACACGAGTTATTTTTGCATATATATCAAATTCATTTTGTTCTGTAAGTCCTGCAAATGAAAGCCAAATAAGAGATCTATAATTTTTTGAGTCATCTTCAGATAATTTTACATTTTCATAGACCATACCAAGAGACCATGCCACTGTAATAAGGAAATATCGATACTTATTTCGGAAAGATTTTGAAGGCCTTCATTTTTTAGATCGCTATAATTACCTTCCCAAACAATTAATTTGAAGATTACAATTGTATATGAGTGAAAAAGACAAGAATAGAATTTGAAGGCAGTATATTTATGAGTAAACCGTCATTCTGTCCATCCGTATGGATATGAACATGATAACGAAAAATGCAATGTGGTGAAAGATGAAATTATTACTAAATTTATAATATTTTATAAAATTTAGGATCAAATCTGCCAATATGTTGTCTATTTATCGATTTGTTTATTCGATTGATGGATTTTGACAAATCAAAAACTCAACAAACCAATTGTAAAAATTTAGTTTCCGATTGCTACAGAAATTGTAAATTTATGTCTGAATTTGAACTAAATCTACCAAACGGAATCTGTAAATTTTGGTAAATACAATTTCATACATGATTTTGATGTCAAAACCGTTATTCTGTCCAAAATAAATTCTGCGTCCAAAATAGACTGCAATCGGTAAAAAGAGAGAGATCCAAAATGTATATCCAATTCTCAGTTAAACGTAAAGCAAATCTATTCTTGGTAAAATACTCCTGTTGCATTGTTTAAGCATATAATAAAGTCGAAAGGAGTTAAACCAACATCACAACGATTGAATTTATATAAATAAGATAATAGTATTAATATTGTGGATTTTACATCTTAAAATCTGAGAGAAATTAGACACGAATCATATAAAACATTTTTTTTTATCTGGAAAAATGAATCTCATATTAGCAAGCTCATATAGATATATAATGCCTACTATTTGAATATTTTCGGTTCATAAATCGTCATTGTTTGTAATATGCTATTATAAGAAAAAAACAATGCAACACAAATAACAAAATTTCCTATCTATGAAGTATGTGACCTCTTTCTTATGACATAAAATGATATAAAAGAAAATAACTGTTACTATAGAAATTTTCTTTCTTGATAACACTAAAAAATATGAGGTATTGTTTAGACGGCGACCATTATCGATAAATCGGTGATAAATGAACACACAATTGGAAATTCTATCCTTATAATATGGCCGATAGAATGATTTATTCTACCGTATGCTTATTCTGTCAGCAAGTATCCTGATATTACAAAATAAAATCCAGTTAAGTAAATGTAACTAATAAAAAGTAATGCAAATAAATATAACCATTCATTTTATGAGAGATATTTGATGTTCCTATGGGATAAAAATTATGGCTTTTTTCCCAACCTTTCGGAATCATTATATTCCATTTTTTTAATTGAGCTATTCTTTTCTTAACAGAACTTAATTATATAACGCGAGATAAAAATGTGGTAATTAAATAGCAAATAAGGGTATTAGATAAGTAACTAGTGTATCTGTCCTTGCAGGCTTCCATAATATTAATACTAATTTTGTTAGCTTAATGTTTAGGTAAATGAGCTTTGGTAATGGATTTTAAATAATTTCCTCGCTAATGTTTATTTTTGGTGACCTTATTCTTATGGCCAGAGTAACAATAACAGATACTGATGTATGACTTTCAATCATAACTAGTTCAAAAGTTCAATAATTATCCTAATAACTTTTTGGTTTACTGTATTTAAATTACAATCTTTCAGAATATAAATCAGTAATCTGAGATTATCTTACATATTCCACAGATATATCAGCGAACCTTTCATTTATATATTGAATATCAGAATTAATTCATGCCATAAATTAAGCGTAAATTATGGTAATTAATACAGTTTTTCAAAATCTAATAAATAAAAGCAATATGGCATTAAATAAAATTTATGATACCAATGTAGCAAAATTAGATTTTTAACTAGTTATAGAAGCACATTTTTAAAGTTCATATTAAATGCGTACTATTTAATGATTTTTTAAAAAAGAAACTCTTAATAATGTGACTATAACAAAAGCTACAAATATAATATTGAAATTTATTAATGTAGATTCTTGAATTATAGGGTTAATGATTACAATATTAAGATGATTAATTTTTGTTGAATAAGTTTGATACACGGATTAATTTATGACTTTATAATTTCAGAATAATCATAATAATAAATTGCACTAAATTCAAGCACGGATATCATTCTACAAAAATTAACTTCCAGAAGTAAGCCTCTTTAATATGTTTTGAACTTTGAACAAAAAGTGTACAGATTTTTCTTTATAATTCTATATATTATTTTCTATTCTTTCAGGACAGTCGAATCATGAAATTTAAACTGTACTTTTACATAAACGTTGGCAAATAAAATTGCTACATTTAACTTCCATTGAAATTTGAATAAAAAGAAATCTTGAAATGTTTTATTACATTTTCATTCAATTTTTATCAGTTTGCGCGAATTATAGGATTTAGATTTACTTTCAAATAAAAAGTTGGTTCAATGTTCTTTGCGACTATGTTTCTTCAGTTTCTTCAATTTCCGGAATCTGAACTCAGCTTGAATTTTGAACAAAATGTATTTTTATATTTATTCTAATATACCTGAATCAAGATTTAAATTGTACATCCATAAAATCCTTCATTGTCCTTTGAGACATTCTAAAATTGTAACTTTTGAGAATTGAACTTACATCGATGTGTTCTTTGTTCTCTTACATCGATGTTTGAATTTTGAACAAAAAGTTTTGAAATTTTTCATCACATTTCCATGTACTTTTTCTTATTCCAGCATATTTGAATCATTAGATTTAAACTGTATTTTCATATAAAAGGTCAGTTCAGTGTCATTTGTAAGCAAAGAAAAATCATTCAATTCGTGATTCCACATTCCGGTTCAGAAATACAATACAAATCCTAAATGAGATAAAAAAAAAGTCAGTAAAAGGTCAAATAATCATGGGAGGTTCGTGGACCATGAGATTTTATGTCCATGACTTATTTTGCTGAATAGCATTTTATTGTCTACTGAAAATCTTGCCAACAAAGACGACTTACTTTTTAAAGCATTTTGAAACAAAGCGCAAGTAGGGCAAGCAGACGTTTTGTTGTAAGAGAAAACTTTCCCCTCCCCCAATATCGGACAGAATTGTAAGAACTCTAAAGTATTTCACGATCTTGAGATTTTTTGAGTCTTTTTATCATACCCTTTTCCCCTCTAAAAGTTTGCACAACTATTCCAAAATCCCATTTTCTGTTGAGATCCAGAGTTTTATTGTTTATCTCTTTTTTGCAATTGACTGTGTAGAATGTTAGGCGTACTCAGTCTTGAGCTGTTTGACGAAATGTAAATTTTCGTTCTTTATTACCCTTTGGAAATGAAAAGAATAGATAAATATCCTTTGTTTCATGTCAGGTGTGATTGTCATAGACGACAATTTTATCTTCCGTTGATGATTAATTTCATCCTGGCCTTTATTATCATTTGTATTAATGATGTGTGTAGGTAGATAATGAATATTAAAACAAAATAAATGAAGTTTTTTATAAAAAAAAATATTTTTTTTCATTCAACTGCCCAGATTATTACAATCTAGGAATTAAAATTCTTTGGAATACACTCGCAATCGTAGTATTGTTTCAGCATAATTTTCGTGGAACGTTTTCTCTGAGTACCTCTTTGAATTTTGTTATTGTTGCATTTTTGTGCAGAATAGAATTGTTTACGATGAATTTGCCAATTGGTAATACTTAAATGAGTAAGAAATAAAACCCATTATTATTTCAGATTACACCCATTAATTAAATGCAAATTATTTCAGACACAAAAATACGTATAAAATAGTTTACGGTATGTGACTATGTTCGGGATGACTTTTCTGGAAAACGCTTTAAAATAGTTATATTTTTGGACTTTTGCATAAAAATGATGGAATAAACATAATTGAAATATACTTTGAACAAAAAAGATTGATAAAACATCAAGAACTGAAAGAGTATCAAAAACTGAAGAGATAAACTGAAAGAGTATCAAAAATACTTTGCGTAAAAGGGATGGGAAAAACATCATTTAGATATGATCAAAATATACTAGTTAAATGACAAAATGATTTTTTAAAAAATAAAAAAATACTTTAACCTCTTTTGCTAAAAAGAGGAATAAAACAAAAATCTTTTACTTTACAGATTTATCAAATGCTTTATTTAAAATTTCGAAGATAGCACAAAAAACATCGAGAATAAAATTAGTTATGACAGGGAAAATAAAATTTTCTTAAAACATGTTGAATCATTTCAATACGCTATCAAAATACATTTAAAATCCTAAGTAGAAGATAAACTTCGAATAAATCTTTTGTAAATATATAAAGAAACGAGTGAAAAAGATCTAAATGCACTAAATTTCATTGACATACAGAATGAAGGTATTAGTGAAGAATATATTTAGCAGGTATGGTCTACTGGAGCTAAAACATCGTATCATTTCGTTTCAAATGAGAGCATTATAAGATTTTCTGCAATAGTTACCTACAAGTCCCTATATTGTATCTTTAAATGATTTTCAAGTCTTTTGCTTTGCTTTCGAGACCATGAAACATATCTCATAATATTGATCTCTTTCTGTAAAATATTTAAAGAAAATTTTCTTTACCAGCATATTCCAATAATATAATTAAAAAAATGTTGTATCATTGTAATGAGTGTAAAATCTAGTCTTACTTCCATAGGTGTGCGTAAAAATGTAAATAAAATGAGAAGATATGTGAATATTCTCGTAAACTTTTGCGACGAGCAGATGCACATAAGAATATCACTTGTTTAGAAATTTTTAGAATGGAATTGTAAGTCTTATTATTTATATGCATGAAAATATCAGTAAAATCTATATTAATAGATGCAATCTATTGAAAATCAATTATGCATACATGAATAGTTTAACTGTACGTCATAAGCAAAATGTTTGGGACTTCAATTCGGAATGCTACAGAACTGATTGGTGAGTTCAACCTAGATGCTGTGCGTATTAGACAGAATTCAATAAATTCATAAATAAAATATTAATTGAAATTTATAAAATAGTAAATCGTAAAAAAAAAAACAAAAAAAAAAAACGTTTCGGTATTTTCATCGTTCAAAATCATCCATTGAATGGATAGTCTTTGAGTGACACTGTTCTATACAAAGTAAAAGAACGAGATTTTTATTATTAAAAAAAATAAAATCAAATAATCTTTTTTATTAATACATTATTTACCGGTATTTGAAATTCAGGACAAACTGAGACATTTAATTTCAATTCTGGATAAATCCTGGACATTTTTTTTTATAATCGGAACTATCACAATTTAACCAACTATCCCAAATTAACCTATCCAAATTAACCGACTAGTTTACTTCAATTATGTATTTTAAATAAATAAAATATAAAATTAATTAATTATCAAAGTGTAAAAAAAAAAAAAAACTAAAAATACGTTATGCTGTACGTTCATCTTATTTTACATAGAATCCATATGGATTATTATGGAATCATCCGTATGGATTAATAATATTAGAATGAACTTATTCTATATAAAATAAAAAAAGAGCGGTTTATTGATTTTTTTAACATCAAATATAATCATCTATCATTATTATAAATTATTTACTGATATTCGAAATTCTGGACAATCCGGGATATTTAATCTCAATTCGGGATAAATCCTGGATATTTTTTTTTAATCGGAACCATCCCGATTAAACGAGGGCGCCTGGTTCACTTCAGTGATGTATTTCAAGAAAATAATTTACCCAAAATTGAAAAATAAATGTTTAAGAACAGACATTTAATTTTTGGTCTGTATACAAGCACAAAGAGGCATAAACCGTTTTGAGGTCACCGCCAATCCGGCAGGCACGAGCCATAACTTATGCTCGACCCAAGCCCACTCGCTTTGATAGCTTTAAAACAATAGAAACTGCATTTGAAGTATATCAAGCGATCTAGCTTCCGTGAAATGTTGACCACGAGTCATCAATCATGTTTTACTCTTTTAAATGACTGACTAAGAGCACACATATTCACTGTTTGAGTTATTTTATGTAGTGTGTGATAGTTTTTTTTTAGGTTTGAGGTATTTGCCTCTTTTGCAATGGCTGACTTCAGATATTTTTTTCATATTTTATTTATTTTTTATTGCCTTTTGTTAATGGATGGCATATTAGAATTGCAAATCAGTTTCGTTTTTATTTCTTTTTTTAGTTACCAATGTGCAATGAATGTAAAAGATTATGGAATACAGTTTGATTCTTAAAATTTTGTAGTTCCTTTTATAATTACACTGAAATTAGATTATGATTTCGAATGGCATATTAATAAAGTAAGAAAAAAAAGATTGAATTTATCTTGCTACTTTAAAGGATATTTTCTGAGGGCTTCAATGACAAGTATAGAGAAAATTATATACATGAAGCCAGAAACAGACTGCATTGATGAAGTTTATTTCATTGAAGCTGCAGTTTAAAGTAAGTTTTAGAGCGAGTAAGTAATAATTGCCTCCTGTATAATGCTGTTTAATTTTTGGTTACATCAAAACATTGATATTTTAGAGTATTTGGAAATGAAAATAAATCTATTTAGTTTATTAACTATCGTAGGACACGTCAATTTCAGTGTGTATTTTAACTGCATTTATCATATGATAGTTACCTTAATATAATAATAAATGAATCTCTAATTGATTTATTTTGATCCTGGACTTGCAAGAAATAAAAATATAAAAGGAAGTTAATGCATTAAGTATCGATTGTATTTAAGGTAAGATAATTGCATGATAATTTCTAACCATGGTTTTTATTTAATTCGGAAATTTTACTATTCAAAATTTCTTTTTCATTGTAAAATTTTGAGAAGAATCCATGAAAATGTGAGAATTAGTTAATGATTAAATTAATGTTTAAAATGTATAAATTTGATTTAAAGTAGATAAGTTTCGACATTAAGTCGTGACTCAAGAATTTAGATACCATCTTTTCCAGAAACTTATTTTTCAGCTAGTTCTACTGCCCATAATTTTTTTTGAATTTGAACTTTAGCAAGAATAATTTCGGAATTTATCAATAAGTTATACTTTTTTGAATTTGTTAATACGTTAATGATATTATTAAACTTATTTACTTTTAGATTTGAAATAGAAATTTTATGCACCGATTTAATGATAAAAATAATAATGCTTGAGAAGAATACACAATTTCAAAGCAAATGAAATAATTCTTTACAGTTTTGAAAATTTTAATTAACTGAAGAGATGTTCTGCAGTATGTAATTATTGAAGAATCTAAAAGTCAAATTATTAAAGAATTCATGAACTTTTTATGCTGCAAATACAAATAAGTGCCCAAACTGAAAATTATGAAATAAAGAAAATAAAAATGTTTTTTTTTTAAGAAAATAAAAAAATATATAGTATGAACATTCTACAAATATATATTCCTTAGGATATTAAAAAAATATCTCTTAAATGTAACATTTATATTATTATCTCTTAAATATAACATTTATAGAATTTATCTTCGTTGCCGATTTGAATTCCATTATAATCTATATAATCCGATTAAAAAATCGGTGACGGATGTAGTATTAAGAAATAACCTTTGAAAGGGGAAAAAACGTCTTTCGCATTACTATAGGGAAGGAATAAAAAAAGTTGATTTAATCATTTCAATGACAGAAAAAAATCCATCATTGTTGCAGAAAGCATTGTGATATCTTTATGTAATCGAAATAAAATATTTCCTTGAAAGAATGGAAGCGGAGTTTTTGGAAATTAAATCTTTTTAGAGATAGAATTGGTAATTTTTTCTCTCGGGCATTCTATTAAAGGTTTATATAAATTTTTTAAAAAACCTACTTTATAACATAAATATTTTCATGTAATAAGCACAGGGAAAAAGTTGGAATTTTTCTGTATCTAAACTACAAATTTAAAAAACTTAAAATTTTCCTCATTTTTATTATTGATAAAATTTTTTTATTAAATCGCAGAAACAAGCAGAATAATTTAAAAACAATTTTTTTATCCCACTTTACAGGATTATCTTTCGAAATATTTGGAATATTTATTCAGATATTTAAGCTCTTCAGTAAAAAAAAAATGATAAATTCATGCATAAAAAATAAAACATTTGCATAAGAAAGCCATCGGTTGTGAACTTCCATGATACTTATACGCGCAAATTTAATCCATATTCCATGATATTATAAAGTGCAATTATAAAACATACGTTTACATATGCGACAATAAATAAAGAAAGTTAGAGACTCATACAATTAACAGTAAATGATCTGAATTTTCGTATTCTTTTTCAAAACAATTGCAACACTTGTTGCTCACCCTTACTATAGTCGATAGATCAAAGACAGATTAATCGCCAGAGACGAGACAAGCGTGGCCTTTTGGAGACTACAAAGTAAAACTCTTGCAAAAGGAAAAAGTGAAAAAAAAATAATGTTTAAAGTTCCTGCTACTAAAGAAAACCTAGCCAGCGGAAATGTTATTTCTCTTATACAACTATATTAATTGCTGTAATTTTTTTTTGAGCAACCTCTTTCACCTATACAATAAACGATGGATACACGATCCAACTATTAAAAATTTTATTTTAAATTTGGTAGAGTCCAAAATTCTGATGATAAGACAATGTATCAAATTTGTTTCATCTAACTCATTTCAATTTTGGTTGTCGAATTCTAGAAAAACTGACCGATCGACTCAGAAACAAATTACATAAAGTACTTTACGGACTCAGATACATCTAAAACGTGAAGATCCATTTAAATAATCTATTCAAATATTTTAGTCGATTCAAATTATGTTTAAACTTAATATATGGAGAATAATAGAGAAAATAAAACAATCGTTTCGTTTATAAAGTGCTTAAAAGGTATTATTGGCATAGTAGTGATCGTATTATATGTCAGACGTCGCCAAACTTAGAATATTTCCAAGCAATGCACTTTAATAAAACACCCCAATGGAGTTTCTTTTAATGTACAAAAATTGATGAATCGCCCACATTTCGTAAAATGCAGCGAATGCAAAACCTTTGTGTTATTTTTCGTATATTAATTGGAATATAATTAATGCAATCATTTTTAAATTATTGTATTAATTGAAATTAAATGTTTTAATATTAAAAATTCTCATGGCTTTTAATTAATTCTTAAATTTTTAAAATTGATAGCTTTGTTTCTTATATATGAATAGTTTGCAAATCTAATTCTTTCAAAACACTGTGAATTCGGAATTTTTTTGTACAAAACAAAGTGTTCCTAAATTGTCCTCTAACAATCATCTGGTCATTTACAAAAATTCGTAGATAAAAATTTTTTTTACCCGATTTTGCTATTTGAGACAAATGTATACCAATAGTAGTCATGAAATTTGTATTTTGGCAGTAAATGTCCTCCTCTTTTTAGATTCCAAGTTTAAAATACTTCTAAATTACTGCTATCAAGGCAATAATTATTTTAAAAGATCCAATGTAAGCTTTTGTCTGGATTCCTTTTCTATTAAAATATATAATTAATTTTTGGGCATTTGATGGACATTATTGATTGAGGAAGCAAAGAGTTCAAATTGTACTCTTATCATTCAACATTGGGTGATCTGAAATTCCATATTCCTATTCAAAAAATTCCAAATATCTAATAAAACATGTGTCTGATATGCGTATTTAGTCATGGAGATTCTGATAATAAAAGTCTCAATTAAATTGTTGTTAAGGAATTGTTATCAATAAATTTAAATAATGCCGTTATAACCACTGAAAAACTTCTGCTATCATTTAGATTTAAATAGAATTAAAATAAAATGATCTTAATATAAAATGCTTCAAATTATAAACGAATTTTTTTTTCTTAAGATTCCATGATTTCCAGTGACTGACTGACTCCAAGTAATGTGGATTTTCCAACCAAGAGAATGAAAATTCATTTTTTTTCTTTCCAACTTTATACCCGTTATTTATTTATGGTTTTTTGCCTAGTAATTACATGAACGACTAACCGAGACCTTTAAAGACCTGCAGCATGCATGCATTAACGACGAGAAATTAAAATAACTGGATTGCCCTTACCGAAAACTCTTTGCTCTTAGCTACCGTCCAGTCACACTTGAAACACATGGGAGTATTGAAAACTAAAAGTCAGAACATGACTCCACCTTGATAATATAGCTGTCTCTATATAATATTCATTAACCAAAATCCCGTTGCAAAAGCTGTTGTGCGACTGCATATTTGGGCGTTGTTGGTTTACAAGGTCACCACCGATCACGTGGCTCTAAGTGTTCTCGATTTTGGTACTGACACACCTTGTAAATTCAATGCATTTTTACTCCTTTTTTATTCCGTACCATTCCATACGGCACTTTGACGAATAAATTGAGAAGTTTATTATTTTAGGAAGTATTGTGTAGCGACTTATCTGAAGTTTTCGATCATGTTCATTTGCAAAGTCAAATTTGACCCCGTTTTCAAGAAACGGTATAAATTTTTTTTCATTTCTTTTTTTCCCTCTATCGCGTTTATTTCGTTATTATTTTTCCACGAATAGCCAATCTGTATTCGCTGATGCGTGAAAGCATGCAAAGTAGCTGTCTTTCAAAGCAATAGTGAAATAGTAGAAATTTTTTCTTTTCTTTTTTCTCTTTCATGTTTCAGACTGAAACTTTTGCTGCAGGAAATGAGGAGACGAAGAAAAGTTATATGGTCTTTAAATAAATATGAACTATCCTCAGATATTTGACAAGAAAATCAGTATTCTTGGTGAGAAGGAAAATGTTATGGAATTTTAAGATAAGATATTCTGGGGTCGGATTACTTGACAATACGAGCTTTTACTACCGTTTATATTTTGCAATAATTTTGACATGATTTGGTGATGGAGAAGGAGGAAGGGGCAGGTATGAAAGAATTTTTATCTACTGTGCCTTACATGTTTCCTTACTTAAATCACCAGTGAAAGGAAAATAACCTCCATTGGGAAATGGCTCCAAGATAAAGATTAACGCAATACTATGTCACATTATTGCGTCTATGCTGATTTATAGAAGTAATCTGTTACCATGTAGAATTATATTGAGTCGGCATTCTTTTCATTTAACGGAAGTGTTTGAGGATGACTATCTTCAATACTTTAAAAAAGTGATTTTAGTTTTAAACAATTAAGAAAAAATATTTCAAATTCGATTTTTTCCCCATAGCATGTAAAAGAACAATAAATTCAAAAATAAATAAATACTTTATATTTATCTGAACTTAGAATGAAGGAAATTGCAGATATTTTAAAAAAATTACATAGTAATTTGACGCTCATTACTATATGAAAGAAGCTACATTTGTATAAAATGGGAATAAGCACGAAAAATATATTTGAATTTTAGTTAATTAAAAGCTGAGATTTTGGCGTTTTCCTACGTTAACTTCCAAAATATTATTACAAAAGAGAACATTTACACTATTTTAATAACTGAAACCATTTAAATATTTTGCAGTTTTTTTTCTTATTTTTTGAAAAAAATTTAAAGTATGTTTTTGCTTAATTCATGATATTTCTCAATATAACAAAGAAATTTTAATATTTTTTGTCATCTTTTGGTTTATTTAAGAGTATTATTTTGCCTCATTTTTGAAAGCTAAGGGTGGAAAATCCTATTTATTATTGGCACAGTTTACATGAGGAATCAGAAAATGAAATAATAGTACAGCAAAAGACGATGCGCTATTAGAAGATATAGTAACCGAAAAAAATTATTTTTAACGTCACTTTGTTGTCATTGGACTTGATTATATTAGGAAGGTGCGTCCATTCTATAAATATAATAGAGTAAAGCTATTAAAATAATACTGCTCTAATATCTGTTACAATATAATGCTTTAAAACAAAGTTTTTAAGGGAATCACAAATATCAAGTTAAACATAAGAGATTTAATTGAAATTGAAAGTAACTAATAATCTCGGCGAATCAGCCAGTTAACAAAGGCGACTAAGTCAATATAACAAGATGTAATAATTTTTTTTTTTAATTTTTCCAAAACACTGAGCATTTTCCTAAGCATTTAAAACATTCTTCATTTCTGTAGCGACCTCCTTTCACCTGTTGATTATAATTAGTACCTTCTGCAGAAACGAAAGACATGTATTTAATTTTTACAGCGAACCACTTACGCTCAGCAGTGTCATTTCGAAGATACTAAAGGCAATCTAATGCCACGTGTAATCGTCGACAAGATGTTATTAGCAAATTTCTTCGCCTGTTTACGATTCCCATCCGTCGTGAGTGCTTCATGGGGTGCAGCAAAGCGGCTCAAATATTTTCATCCTTCATCAAAAGGCATGCTCGAGTGCGGAAGTCTTCTTCGAAGTAATTCCTTGACCTGTAAGCCACGTGCGCAACCCAGAACAACATGCCCACTGGAGGATGGCATGCTGCTTTTATGTTTGAATTATAAAGTATAATCAGATTTGAATTGGATTTAAAGTACATTTCAGAAATACTATGCCTAGTTTCTATTGAAAGGGTGGTAAGATATTATCGAAAACAAATTAAAAAAATGGGTTATAATCTGTGTTCGAACTGTATGGAAAAATTGACTTTTTGTAGTAAATTCTACTAACTAATAGCAAAATCTGAATTTTTTGAAGATATAAATCTTTAACACTTTTTGATAATTGCTGGATTTATAAAACAGCTATCAAAAAGAGCGAGAAAATAGAAATATATAGAAATAATATGAAAATGTAATTTTTACAATAACATCATTTTATTATGAAATCATAGCATTTCAGTAAAACTCACAATTATATTTCAAATAATTGAATATAAATGAATTTCAAATAACGGATAAAATACAGACTTAAGTGCTTGTATTTATAAACTGCTTTATTCCTAGAATCCCACGTAAAAGACATTAAATTTTAATATTTAATTAACATTTAATTTTCATTAATTTAAAACATTTCATCATTTTGCTTGAAATAAGTCTGGATGTTATAATAATAGTAATTAATTAATAAAATAAATCTATCATTTATTACTGCATATGCCAAACTATTAATGTTTATCAGTATTAATGAAAATTATTAATGTTTTATTAAAAGAACTTAGTAGCCATTCAAAAATTGAATTTATTTGAAATTTAAATTAAAAGAGCAAATTTAAATTTAAGAATTTTTTTTCTTTTTTAAGAAAATATTATTTTAAAAGTTTCAGCCACAAATACATAATATTTGTTCAGAAAGAAAAAAAAAGTATTTGCATGTATTTTATCAAAACTCAAATTTAATTATTCTTTGGAAAAGGATTTATTCTTAGGCAATAAATTCGTGATACAAATCTGGTTTTCGCAAGTTATAAACACAAATCTTTTTATTAATGCTTGATTAATTTAATTGGTCAAATAAAAATAAAAGAAATCAAAAGAATTTTATGTCTAGCATTTTTCAGAATCACTGAGCCAAATAAATACAAAACGTTAATAATTCTGATAGTAACCTTTTCATGATTAATATTAAGGATTAAGAGTTAAAATATTCAAAATATTTATGGCTTTATCGATATTAACAACTATTAAATATCGATGAATGTTTTTTTATAAATTCATTAATAAATTTGTTAATTTTTTTAAAAAAAGTCGCGCACAAACATTTTTGAATAATCATTATGAATGTTTTTACACACTTTTCATTTTCACTTGTAATACTCACAAGAAATAATGTCACAGCAATTTTCCTATAAAATAGCAACTGCTTAGGCATCTTTCAATTAAGAATATGAGATCTCCGTATAAATAAATGAGTTTTAATTCCGGATGGAGTAATAATTATTAATTATGAGAGTTGACCATTAAAATTTGTAATTATGCCATTGTTGCAGATCACACTATTAATAATAACTAGCATAATATATTTATCTTCTTCAAAAATTATTATATAGAAATATTTTATGAGGAACAAACATTTTTTTTTATTTATTGTTATTTAGGAAATTTTTTTTTGCGTTTGATTTCTTATATTTTCTACATATAATTTTGTATTTGCAATTATAAAAATGTATTCTTGCTCTTAGATAAAAATAGATGAAGAAATGCTTAGAGATATGATTAATATAAACCCCCAAAACATATGAAACAAAGAAAATAAAGCAAAAATTAAAAAATAATGTTAGCATAACGTGAAATGTCGTTCATATAGAGGTGACGTTTAGTTAATTTGTTTCCCCAATAGACTATTTATACCATTTGTAATGCCTTCTTCATAAAGACTGTAATGAAACATGTGTGCCAGTAATGATTTTATTTTGTACCATACACAGACGCACAAAATAATAGGTAGGAATTTTTAGCAGACAAAATCTAATCGCTTTCTTCAATACGGAAGCAATTAACAGCATTATATTTATCTAGATGTCAAAAAGTAACTTTTAAGTGAATGAATAATAAAAAAATCGTGCAGACTTAGAGAGTAAAATGATATCTGATGCAATTTACCTTCTAATACCATTTCTCGTAAAAGTTTAACAAAATTCTAATTTTACATTAATTATCAGCTAGCATTTCCTCGTGATTCCCTCTCCCGCCATCTTTCGTAAATGAATAACAATGAATGTGGGCCGAAAATTACACGTGTGTACAAAGAAAAGTCACGCTGTTGAAGCACAAGGAGTGAATGAGTTCAATTTCCTCATCGTTTTTGTTCCGACTGTAAAAGGAGAAAGGTTCAATCTATTTTGCATCGCTCAATGCCCGCCGGTGTCTTCCTGTCAAAAAAGTAGCTCAGTTTTGTGTATTGCTTCTTTGTATCTCTTTCGGCGGTGGTCCTCTGTGATAAAGGATCTGCTGCTAGCACAAGATACTGGCTGCACCGGCGTGTGCTTTCAATTTCATAGGTCGATGCCCGAGAAGTTTCAACCCACATGTTTCGAACAACGAGGTCGGCAGGAAGATGAACGTCTGTAATCGTTTGCTGATGAGTTTATCAAAATACTTTAAGGCTGTTGCAAATTTTGAGATGTGTCATTGATAAGTTAATAATCATCTGAATGTCTGAGAAAGAAAACTAGTCTTGTCTAATTCTTGCATTATCAATTAGATGCTGTCTTATGCCCTACTGTGGCTTAGATTCATTTACTTCCTGCAAAATCACAGTAGATTTCGGTATTATGTTGTCACAGGGCATTCCATATACGTATTATGTAAGCACAATTTGTTTCCATTATCTTGCGTTTTTCACGTCTTTCGTTTATTTGATTAAAATAAAATACTTTTCCTTTTTGTTCATTTGAATCAGATTTACTTATAAGCTTTTATAATTTCCTTTATAAAAAGCAGTAATTTTACATAGAATATTTAACCTCACATAGCAAAGAATAGAAAAGTTGTGATGGTTTAGTTTGGTCATTAATCCATTATGAGGTTACATAAGAAGATTGGAAAGATCCTAATAATTTTCTTTATTGGCTGAAGAAGACATTCCAATACTTATTTCTGAAAAGTTCCACAGCAGCATATGAAATTTTGCAATATTCTGTAGATTTTGTATGCAATATTACACATGCATGATGAATATTGAATAATATCAAGTCTCAAAGTGGGATTCTTCCAAATGGAAAGAAAAACTCCACATCCAGATTACTAACTTTCTAATGCCATAAAATTTGTTTTCTCGCACAGATTTTTTTGAAGATATTAGTGTCACTACATTGAATTTATTTTAATTATTTATTCATATTTAAAAAATCTTCAGCCATTTATTCAATATCCTTCAATTCTGTTGATTTAATTCTATTAACAGGTCTATCCTACAAAAAACAAAGCCTTAATAATTATACCTGCAGATTACGATAGCTTAGAAGTGAAGAAATAGATGTATTAATTACTATGGATGCTTTGATGTTCTTAAGATGACGTAGAAGAAAATTATACCATCATCTGATGTACGTAATATTTTGCAAAATTTAAACTATATTTTTATTACGTAACATTTAATTTACTTGCAAATAAGTATATAATGGTAAGAATGGCTATATATATATATATATATAGCATGAAAAAATGCTTTCAGATAGAGGGATGCTTTATGATTTTACAAAAGGGAATAAAATCTATGCAGAGGAAATCTGTATGTCTAGCTATTCGAATATAAATTAACTCGTTAAATACATAATACAAAAGCTAGATGAATAAAATTCCGTACACATATTAAACAATTAAAGTGTAAATATGTATAAAATTGGGAACCAAATTCGGCAAAAAGTTGACGATAATTTCACAAGTATGTAAACGTGATGACTCAAAAATGTGACTTAAATATATGAAATTTGGTATGCAATTTTGAGCCTACATTGTAGTTCAGTATTAAAATTTGGCACGTTTTCTTTAGCTGGGAGCAAGCGAAAAATCTTCAAATAATGCAAAATCCCGCCACATTTCTTACGCCAAATTCGCGTTTGGTTCACAATCCGTTAGCCGGGCGCAAGTGAAAAATCGCCAAATAATGTAGAATTCCGCCAAATTTCCTACTCCAAATTCGCGCTTGGTTCACAAATGGAGACATTTGCGCCCGGCTAAGGGAAAAATACCCCAAATTTAGTTTTAATCGGTCTAAAAAAAGTTCAAAATTCACATTCGGTTTTCTGGTGTATAAACCAGAGCCCATGTGATAAAACATCAAGGGAAATCGCTAAAGATCGCATTTTATAGTAGTTTTCGTAACTATTTTTCTATAAAGGCGTACGATTAATAAAAACATGATCACACTTAGAAAGCCTGAGAGAAAGTTTCGCGGAGATCATTTTCGGAGGTTTGTTGAAGCAGATATTCAATGGAATGTATCTATTTTGATTGTTTTGGGGAAAAGAGGCAGAGCAACTTCATTATATTATAATTGGCGTTTTTTTCTAAATGATCTTTTGCAGAGAGTAAGAATCACTGACATTTTACAACGAAAAGCTAGAGAAAGCTCTAAAAATTCGTGACCTTATATTAAGAATTAGAAATCACTATACATGAAAGCTACGAAGTAAAAAAATAAGTAAAACAAGTTTAGCGAGTTTTTCAGACTTTTCAAGCGTGCCGATTCGTGATCTGGAAATTATAGGATATCCTTAGAAGAAATTAGCGATTTTAAACTCATGAATGGTGAATAAATTTGAAAATAAAAACTCCAAGTTCTTTCAAAAAGAATTTTCTTAAAGATTCAGATAATTTTAAATGGGTAATTGCAAGAAAAATACCAAAAGAGAAATTTTAAGGGTCATATTTAATGATAATTTTGTCACATGTAAGTAATGTACGCCATTTATAAGAAGTTTCTTCACTTTAACGGAAAACAACAAACGGTTTTTAATGAATTTTTAATGTTTAAATGGAATCAGTTTTTCATGGGAATTTTTAAACGATTGTAATCTCAGTCTTTGAATCATATAAAAGAAATTTCCATTTCATTTTAGAAATTTAGAAGACAAAATATAAATTATCTTACTCTTGTGTTGTTTGCTTTTCTTTCTGAAAGTCGCGCAATGGATTAGAAAATCAAACCAATACCATTGGATTAATTTAAATATAATGTCAACAGCACCGTAACATTAGATAAATTTAAATATAATATTATCAGCACCATGGGATGAGTTTAAATATAATGATCCCATTTTTCTTCGAATCAACAAAATTGCATGCATTATTTTTGAATAATTAATAATTAATAAAAATCTTACAAAAACTATGAAAAACAGTTTTATCCTATTTTATAATTCAAATTAAGTCTGATTTGTATTAAAAGTGCTGATTTTTTGTGAAAGTAAATTTGCTGAAAATGTTTCATTATTTTTTGCAAAATCCGAGAAATCATTAAAATTTATTATTTATACAGGAGAAATTTAACATTGAGCTTTTATAATTTTTTAATTTCAAATAATTTTCTTTTAATCTTTTTCCCACAATTTGCATAAATAAGAAGAAGTGCAAACGCTCTATTCGGCGAATCACTCAAGATATGCCAAAAATAATTTTAGACCGAAAAATTGCCTATTTACTCGAATAGGATGAAATGTAAACATTTTTCTTTTCACTGAGACTGAAAGAAATGAAGAAAATTTTGTTTAAAATAATTTGGAATAATATTATATATTTTGGTAGAATTTAACAGAGATAAAATCTCTGTTAAATTGATGAACTCAGTGGGGTACCTGCTTTTTCA
Organism: Argiope bruennichi; assembly: GCF_947563725.1. NCBI lineage: Eukaryota > Metazoa > Arthropoda > Arachnida > Araneae > Araneidae > Argiope > Argiope bruennichi. The sequence goes on along the minus strand of NC_079153.1, from coordinate 68,302,261 downwards.
AATATATATTATGATTTTTCTGTGCTAGAGTTTATGCTTGTATTAAAACAAGCTATTTGTATCTGGAATGTTTAATTTGAATGCAAGATTGCTGCGAATTGATGATTACATTGTAATATTTTCTAATTTATAAACATTTATTAAAATCTTGACGTTTTGATATATCTTCTTAAAATCTTTGACCCATCCATCACGCCAGTTCACCTTCGCCTGCATATTAAAAAATAAATTAATATTTTCGAACAAAACTATCTAAGTTTCGAATCTCGATTCCGGCTAATGGATTGAATAATATTATGTTAATAGCACTTTCCTATTGTCTAAAGAATGAGATTACGATTTATTTACATTTTCTGAGAATACATTACTCTTGGAAACCACGAAATCTGAATTATTCAAAATATTTCTCATTACGGGATTTTTTATGGCATTAACAGATTTTCCTTGAGAATAGAACGGAATGTTTATCTGCTATTAAAATAAGCGATGCAAGAAGTTATTACGGGTAAAAAGAAGTTGATAAGTTTGTTTTTGGATATTTAATGGAATTCAATATCTAAATCCCACTTCCCTTTTTTTTGTCCAAAGATATTTTTACTATCAGAATATCAGCTTTCAAAACTTTTGATGATAGTGATATGGGAATTGATGTAATATTATTTGCTACAGTAATAATATATATCCTTCAATAAACAGAAATGTATTTTTAGAAACTTTTTTATTACAATTTAATTTTTAAAACTTTCAGGTTTGGAATCATTTACTAATTTAAAATTAAATTATTCTTTTTTTGTTTAAATAGAGCGTAAGAAATAGAATTTAATGTCATTTTAGGTTCATATATCAATACATTCTACATTTGCCCTTCATCTTGCTCAAAAAGTAAACACTTTGCAACCTGTTTCATCAGTAAGACAGATATAATGTAGTTTCTCCTTTATAGGATTTAAGAAAATCTTGTTGAACAAAGCGTAACAGAAATTATTCCATTCTAATGCTATGTGAGTATTCACCCTCCGAACGATAAGAAGCGGAATAAATATTTTTCTAATTTAAAATTAGAGAAATTAGAGCACAAGGTAATATAAACCACATAATGACATCACAGGCAAAAACAAAATTGAGTATTTTTCTATAAAAAAAGAAACCGTAAGAAAGTTATAAACGAATTTCCAATGGAAAGAAGCCCAATACAAGACTTCTTTACAATTGTTTACAATTATATAGTAAATTTATGGGGATTTCTCGATTCCGAAAATAATAGTTTCCTTAAAAAAATATCAAAAAACATATAATAGGAATGCAGATAATGTTGAAGAAAATTCAGAACATGGAATCTTGAAAAATCCGTAAGTAATGCTCTTAATACTGAAGAAGGCATGTTTTTATCCATACTTAATATTTAATATTTTATGTGGATAACTTTGGTAAGTATATTTCTTTTCGTTATACATTCGGCGGACATTTCTTTTAAATTCTTAGAACATAATTCTTTTTCTTTTAGCTCGCTATTTTAGAATTTAGTAAAATTCATCATGACTGAAACAGTTTTCTTATGACAAAATTTACAATTTTTAGTCGTGAAATTTCGTTCTGGAAATTTTCACAATTTGCTTTTTTCAAATGTTGCTGAAATTATATTTGTAATAATAATTTTCAAGCATACTATTATTCAATATTCTTCAAAAAAGTATTCGAAAAAGTGCTAAATGTTTAAGTACCACACCCTCTTTGAAAGATTTAAAATTTTATTAAATCTTATAATTATTCATGCAGATAATTTAGAGAGAGCTTTGCAATAAAGATTTGTTTATATTCATTATTTAGTTGAGAACTATTAATCTTATAAGAAATAATATTTCTACAATATTAATTAAAATTAAACAATGGCATTAATACTGAAATATTATGTTGATAAATATATACATATACATTTTGAACAAAGCTATTTAGTTATTCAGTTATGTCCGTTATAGTTTCTTCACTTATTTTACATATCTATAGGATATTTTTTTTTCAGAAATCATCAGAATATTTAAATTTTCTATAAAAAATTAGTCTTTCAGCAAATTAGTAATTCATAGTAATCTTGCCATCAAGAATTAAGCATCTTTTGGATTTCCAATCTTCGTGGATTGAAGATTTGGCTTTTTTTTTCTAGATGTTGATATGATCTTTATCATCTGACTATGAAATCCATTTAAAAATAAGTTTCGTATTACTTACAAAAATGGAAAATTAATATAAATAATTTAATGCAACCGCTGCAATGAGTATGACTAGATATCGAATGTAATTTTATCTGATAAAGAGAAATACGAAATGATTTAAGTGCCATAAAAGAAAATCAGATTGTATACCAATAAAATTTAGAAATTTTATGCTTCTGTTGTTTAGAAACCATTATCTTATATTGAATAAAATGTTGTTAAATTAAAAAAAGACTGTTAAAAATATTATGTTGATATGAAATTAATTTTATGTGAAAATATAAAATATAGTGAAGTAAATGATGAAAATTAAATACAACAGTATAGCTATTTTTTTGTTTGTTAATGGCTGCATTTTCTGGACATTCTGTTATTGAACAATTCTGGTAGAAAATATATACTTTCATAATATCTCGTAAAATAATCTATATCAACCAAATAAATCTCGGGTGTCTTAGCAGTTACTTAGTTAGAAATAAAAGTGTAAAATGGTTTGTATTTCTATTTTTTTCTCCTGGAAAATTCATATAGTTATAAAAAAAATGTTTATCATGCAGAGTTACTTTCATGCCTTGTTTTTCTCCACGTGCTACAGAAAATATATTTCCTGTAGTATTAATCTTATAGCATGTTATTATTCCATTGTGTCGAAAACAATTCAAGAAAAGAAGAAGAAAAAAATGCTCCGTTTTCTAAGAGTCCCACACCTTTTTTTTTAGGCGAGGTGGTAGAGTAACACGTGTAGGAGGAAATATAAAGAAAGCGGAAGACATTTCCGTCTAGGACATTTTGTAATGCCACAATAAAATCGATTAAAAATTGCCTCTCAATCCTACGAATTTCCTTCAAACCGAGTTTCCTCTTTTGGCTTAAGACACAATAAAGAAATAAATAATGAAAAACAATTATAACCAGAACGGATGAAATGGAGAAAAATAAATAAAACAAAAGCAGCAAGGTGGTCAACTGTAAAAACCAGTTATTCCACTTAGAAAAAAAAAAACATTCCGTTACCGCTTCTGGTAACTGTATCACTAGGTGCAATGCAGCTGGCTGACCGAATCTTTTTTAAATAACTTCAGACAGACGCTGCAAGTCTTAAAAACGTTCCGCGTCGTTGAAAAAGTGATTTGGGATTAATATACATTGCACTGAAGTGTCACAGGCGGATGTATTTGCGACTCACACGATATTTTTATTGCTGTTTTGACCTTTAAAGTGTGTTGCTTATTGAGGTTTCTTGAAAAATTTTCAAGAGAATTGAAGTATTTAGGGCAATTATTGCTTTTACGTAATGATATTATATGTCACCATCATGATCTGACTTTTTATAAAATAAACATATATTGGAAAATTAATAACAAAAAAAAAAAAAATAAGCGTTTGGCAACAGAAAAAAAAAAAAAAGAGGCTTATTTTTAAAAAGTAGTTTTTATTATGAATAAAGAAAGGTCTTTCAAATGACACGCACTACAGGGCATATAAACCTATTTATTCCTCTTTTTCATTAAAAAAATTGACAGACTTGATTGTAATTCTATACAAAGGTAACTTAAACTTGTTTTCAAAACTATTTTGTATTATTTACCAGCATATTAAAAAGAATTACGAGAAAATGTCTAAAATTATGAATATTATGTTAAAGAGAAATTAGATCAATAATTCATCGATATTTTCATATATCTCATCATCATTATTACCGAGGGATTGAACCTAACTAATCATAAGGTTTTCAGATTAAGGTAGAATCTTTAACAAGGCGAAAATCTAAGATTACCAAATTAATTGACATGGAAAACGCGTAGAAGGGTAAAAATTTATGATGACGATTTGGATAAAATTCCTCAAAAATCAAACTTTCATGGGATGTGATTAGGACAATTGAAAAATAGAAATTATTGAAATAAATGGGAAAGAAAGAAAGAAGAAACATATTTAACAATTCAAGTTGATAGATTCGTATATCATGTTTTTAATTACATTTTATTCGCTAATCGCAGTTTAAATAATATCAGATTACATTTTGAAAATACCTTGTAGAAATTTTCGGAATCTTTTAATAATAATTATTATTGCACCTTTTCACTGGATTTTAATATTTTATAAACTGAACAGCAGTAAAAATGCAATGAAGAATTTTTTTAAGCTCCTTCAGAAATATTCGAAAACTGAAAGAGTAAAAATTCTAATATTTTAGCTAGTTTTTGTTCACATTTTATATTTGTGAAAAAAATAGTTATTTTACATAATTTCAAAATTATGCATTCTACAATTCAAACTCAATGTATTGAATTTTAAAATACTGAACGAGTAATTTAACGTAGCCATTATTTCCCAGTCATGAATAAATTTAAAAAAAATAATAAAAATTTTAATTTTTAATTTAATTAAACTAAAAATTATCATTTCCCCCTAAGAAACTGAAATTTTCTTACCTTACGTACTGAACTCGAATTAAATGACTAGAAATAATTGCAATAAATAAAGAATCTGAAAAGTTATCTCTCCAGACATAATTTTATACAAATGAAATTAAATATAAAGCACATTACATAATTATCGATACTTTTCTTTAATGATCTAATAAATATTTTTTCAACGATTTAATTATGAATCAATCCTTAGAATATTATAGCTCTACAATTTGTTTTAAGATCCCAAGATTAGTACTTTCGGATGATTTAACTCTATAACGGGTGATGCGCAATAAGATGCGCATATTTCTAGAATTCTTTTTAAGGCTTTGGTCTATGCTTCTTTCCCATTAATCACGTTTCTATTTATCTCCCCTCCCGATTTTGACGAAATAAACGCCACATGGTTCATGCTCAAAAGCGCAGAGGGTTATGGCATCTGAAAATTGACAGTATACAGTTTTAATTCGTAACTCTCGGATCATCTAGGCACTATTCTTTGAGATGAAAATCATTTCTCTTTTTGATTTGGAATAAACATTTAAAAAATTTCTTCCGTTGAAATATAAATGGTTTAAATCAAATTTATTTCATTGTAAATAATTATTTCGTAGCGTTATTATATAACTTACGACATTAGCTGTCTCCTTTAAATGGATTTTTTTTTATTTATTTCGAATATAAAAAACAACAACAATTATATTAACTTTTAACAAAATATTTATGAAGAAAGCGCGTGAACGCGTACTCACTTTTTACTAACATAATTTTGATTGAATTATTTACAGTTTATCACTATCTAAAATAAGTAGTGTTGCTCTAATATGCAAAAGCATTTGATACAACTTTATAAAAATAAATTTTATTCATATGACAAATAAATAAACATCAAAATTTACAGAAAGAATAAAAGTGTTTAAAAACATTTTAATGCTTACTGACTAATCATTTAATATGTTTGCATATTAGATAATAAGTTAATGAGAAAAAATAACAATTAATATGAAATTAATTGTTCATTTAAGCAATATTTTTTCTATAATTAATCAAGAAAAGAAAATTACTTAACAAATTTCTATAAACTGTATGATTTTGTTATTCAGAATTATACAAAAAGATGTACATTCGCAAAATATTAAATATCTATGAGACAAGATATACATATTGGCAGTTTTTAAAATATTGTAATAGAAGTTAAATTTCATTTTAATTTAAATGGTAAATTGTAATTATATAATGCAAAAAAAATCTATAATTATTTTTGAAGTTGCATAAGTAATAAACTAAACTAGTATATATTTTTTAGATAAAGTATATAGCAAAAATTGTTACATGGTTGAAAAAGGCACAACTGAAATGACGACGAGATTTAAAATATAATATGAGATATATTATATAAATCAAAACTTTAAATTACATATTAAACTCAGAAAAACAATACTTAATGATCATACCATCTTGCAACTATCCATTCTTCGATAGCAATTACAATATTTCGAGAAGTTTATAAAACACGCATAACCTATCATTTCGAATGATATAAAATTACATACCATTGCCATTTTCAGAGATTTGAAGCTTAAGTTGATATGTTCCGCTGAATAGCTTTGCAAACTCTACATTTAGTATATAAAATCTACTATGAACAAGGTTTAAGCTTTTTTGTTATGGAAATTCGTGTTGGCAATGGCATTGAACACCCCAAACAATTCAAAAGAATACTTTCGAAAAAGAACCTTCAGCTGAATCATTAAATGTAATTGCGCAATGTTTCTATTAGAGTACCATTTTCCCCCCAAGACAAACGCCCACATAGTTACAACACATTGATGTTAATTATGTCAAGATTTAGTAAAATTTATTACACTTTTTGGGACAAAAGAAACCTTATGGGAGTAATGTAAGTTTTAAGAGTCAAATGGCGTTAACAAATTTTTCTCCATGTCAAAGACTGGGCGTATAGGTTTACAATTGCTCATCCTTAACACTTTATCTTACCTGCACTTTAAATATGACCTTACTTTTTACGTGCATTTAAAAACTATTCAAACAATGTGCTATTTCTTTCTTCTTTGTTATTCAATAATTATAAAAAGGTATTTAGTTTCATATATTTAACTCTTGATTTGAATAGTATTTAAAAAAGCTAGAAAAATGCGAAAAATTATCGTTTTGTCAACATTTGAATTTTAATTTAATGCTACAGACAATTGATAAAAAAAAGTACAGAAAACTGCGTCGCTTATTAAACATTAAAGGAATGAAATGATTAAAATATTGATACTTTTTTAGTGAGAAATGAAGAATTTTAATTTAATGCTATAGACAATTGAAAAGAAAAAGTGCAGAAAATTACATCGCTTATTAAACATGAAAGCAATGAACTGATTAAACTATTGATACTTTTTTAGTAAGAAATGAGGAAAGCGAAAATGATTCATAAAACAAAATGAATGGATTGTTTAAATTTTAAGAAAGGACTGATTGCATATTCGATGCATTTCATATCGCTATATTTATAAAAATGTAGTAAGTAGTAAATACGATGTTTGATCACGGATTTTATTAAAACAGCTTCGGCAATGTCTCTAGAAAGTGCCTTTGAAAATTGAAATATACCACTAAAATCAAATTAACAGCAAGTTCATAAGTGCTGAAATAATCACTTGTAGAAAATAGACGATTGTAGACAACGTATATGCAACAAGTTAATATGAAATAAAAATTTCATTTTTATTTTTGTGCATTAAATAACACTATCATTTGGATAATAGTGGTTATTGATTTGAAATGTTCTTTTATTCAAAGTAATACACAATACTGTTTAATACAAAGCTGCTAAATGCCTACAGATTTTGTTTCAATTCCAGATAGGAATATATATTACATGATTTCAGTGTTCATTGTATTAAAAAATTGTTTTAAATTCTTTTTTTTTTGTAAACAAATCTGTGTTGAGTCAATGTTAACTGCATTTTTAATTACTGGGAAAAGTTCCTGGTTTCTTTCATCTTAACAAGAATAAAGAGATACCTTGATTGTAAATAAAGCAATTCTTTCATATTTAAGTCCATGAAGGTCATACATTCTCTTTAACACAGCTTGAACTCGAGATCAAAGCAGGCATTTGAAATTGTTTCCAAGTTAATTTATCTTCCTTAATAAAGGCTCTGATATCTGTCGCTTTTTTGGTAAATATTTGCTGTAATTTAAAAACACGAAGGTCATTGTGTGGTACCTGGACGTTTGCCAAAATAAGGAGATAACGGTACGGAAAATGAAATATATTTGCAAGTTTTCCTTAAACACATCGTTAGATGTCGCCTCTTAAATGATAGGTCAAACTAACGGACTTAAACAGTTTAGAACTGTCGTGGGAATTTTTGAAAAATGGTTCCAAATATTCATTTACTGCAGATTAATATCGCAATAAAAAGATACAATGTTTTCAATCGATTATTTAAAAACTCTGTTGTTGTTGTCTTATTATTGGCCGGAATTTAATTTCAGCTGCATTAGAATCCGGATGAGTAATTAAGGGCGCTACGCAAGGATAAATATGTAAATTGTAGAGCAGAAAATAGAAAAACAGCAGTAAAAAAATTAACTATTGAAAATTTATAAAACTGATCAGGAAGAGATGTTTTACTAGTACTTTAAATAGTTTTGCTGTGTAATCTAAAAGTTCAGAATAATTCTTAAGAAGTCATCTTTTTAAAAATTAACTTGCATTAGCTTTTATTTTTCATTTTCTGGCATCAGCAATTTATTTATTAAAATTAGATTCTGGTCAATTTATTGAAATATGGCTGAAAAATCCAAGACTTTTTCAAGCTTAGAAGAGGCATCAAAAATCAAAACTATCTCTTCTTATACGCGTTATATTAGATCATTTTAGACCTTGTGCAGTGATCTGCTTATTGCTGTTATTTCATTGTTCACAAAATAATATATAAGATATTTAGCCATAGAAATGAAATATATATATACCACATCTGCACTGATAAATAAATAATAACATAGAAATCTAAAAAAGTGTTAAACCATTTAATTTAAAAAATAATTTTTTAAATCCAATATTATATACTATCATTTGCATAGAGTGACACATCATATAAACATTTCGAAAAACAGTTTAATACAACTCTAAATTCCAAAGCAAGTTCTGCAAGTTATTTGTATTTAGTGAAAGATTATCTTTAGATAAAACTGGATTCTTAGATAATTTTAATATCTTACGATCCAAATTCTAACCAAGTATTTTGAAATGTAATATTTTGAATTTATTAGTTTTCGATTTAAAACATGAATAAATAATATGCAATTTCGGTTTTAGAAAAAAGAACTTGGAAGAAATGTCGTTTGGAAAACATCCATAGATCCAACATTGGCCACATATTGTTTTTATTTAAAATATTTTAAGTTAGCATTTTCAGTAAAATATTGAATTATCGTTTGAAAATATTTCATTTAAATAAAGTTTTAAAAAAATGTATCAAAAGATTAAAATAATATTGCTTTAATAAATAAAAGCATTCTAAATTAGTTTTAAAATTATTACATTATTGAAAAGTAAACTTGATATTTCACAAAGTTAAATAAAAGATTTAATTTCATATAATGTTATATCATATATCTAATAAGTAATTTAAGAAATCAAATATTATATAATATTATATCAAATATTATACCCTTCAAATTAAAATTTTGGAATGTAAGCTTAAGGGATATATATTTTTTCTCAATAAGACTTATACATCTTTTGCAGTTTGAATAGTTTTACAAAAAATTGGAATATTCTAGAAGAGGAGATATGAATAAATCTAATATATTTTCGCAAGATGAAATCGTTGATCGATGTTATGAAATAAAAAAAACGATTTATCAGCATTTTTTTAGTCAGAATATTCTGTGAAATAGGTAATCTAAACTCGTTTCATATGTATACTATGTTTCAAATAAAAGATTTAGGATAAGTGCTATCGGAAATTTTGTAACAAAATGGCAATTCGCCGCATCTGTCTACTTTACCTGCTACACATTTTGATTTATCACAGTTGAGTGAGATCAATTGTGTGTGGGCACAACCAGCAAAAAAATTCTGATTTCTTTTTAAACATTTTGAAGACAGATTTGATTCATCTCCTACGTATAAGACATAAAATCTACTTTATCAAAATGATTGATCTTTGTCTACTGTAATGATAAGATTCTATTCAATACAGGAAATTATAATTACTCTAATTATACAGAAAATCATTGTTATAATAGTTTGTGACTTCCTGGAAAAACGCAATCCGAATTAGGGCATTGAAAAGAACTTTCTAAAAGCCACTGCCTTTCCTCTATCATTACTTCAAGAAAGAGAAATGATAGTGTTAATATAAGGGGCCGGCACAGGGGTTTAATGTTGTCATCGGCTTGTCAGAAAGAACGAACGACCCGGAAGGACCAAGCACGTAATAGGTAATTTCTCACGGACAACTTCTTTATCAGCGGCGTTATTTAATTTCTAGAGAGCCTTATATTTGAAAGGTATCACGAAATTTTAATTGCTTTTCATGACAAGATGGATAAATCATAATGATTTAATAACCGTGGTGTCAGCTTTCGCAAAGCTCTAGTTAAGCCTAATCATTTTACCTGTTACTGTAATAAATAAATGGCGGGTAGAAAATTAAATATTTTTATTTTCATTAACAATTCGTTTGAAACTTAATATCGATGTAAGAAAATAAAAATGCTAAATAGAGTGGCGAAAATACAATTTTAGAAATATTCCACAATCCGAAAAATATCGTTTTCATCTTTGGAATAAATTTTTTTGCTTTTCAATTATGACTATAGATTTTACAGAAGAGCTGAATATTTTGTTTGCTGGCTTTATTTTTGAAATTATTGTTTGTTTGACCTTTCTGTTCCAGATAAATGTTGGTTTATTGCCGAAGTATTTAAAACGATAGATTTAATCATTTTTGATATTATTAAATTGATCTCTTTTGTACGGTAATCAAATTATAAGATGTGTAAGATTTCTGCTGCTGGAGCTCTGAAGAAAATAGAGCTGTATTTTTCAGAAGCGACAAGGTAAATTTCATATTCTTTTTAAAACATTAAAATTACTTTTTATTGAAATTCTTACACACAAATATTACGAATATTTCTATGAATGTATTATGCTATTAGTATAAACTTATTTGTGATAAGTTTTTAAAAATTTTAATCTCTTAAGAATTAAAGCTAATTTTTTGGTAAACGAATTCTATAATTTAATATAATTTAAACGTTTCATTTGTGTTTATAAAAATATAGACTTGCGTAAGCTATCCTTACACACACACATTTAAAATTCATCTTCAGTTGAATAAATTATAGATTTTTTCACTTTTATAATTTAAATAAGAAGCAATTAATCTTTCTAAAATTGTAGAATTGTTTTTATTACTATGAAAGAAAATGTTGATTTATAAATTTTCTTCCAAAAATATCAGAAATGGTTAAATTCACAGTTTTGTTGTCATTATTAATTTCTTTCTCATATATATATGTAATGATATTTTAAACTTTTAATTTCAATTTAATTAATTTCCAAGATTTTATCTTAATTTAGCCCCTAGTAACTTCGTTCTAAAATATTCTCTTATTTCGTGATCCAATTCCACTTTCTCTACTTAATTAATTCAAGAGAAGCTTTATAAAATTGCTTAGTCAGCTAAACACCGATACTTTCACACGCTCAGCATGAAGGGGTAAAAATGTCCAGTAAGCACATTCTTTCTTAAAAGATCGCTGTGTTTACCTTACATGTGACTGACATGCGTCAGAAATCCCTATCAGAATCTTATTAATATATTGGCACTGTGGAGAGGTATTTTCCCTATCAAAATCTAAGGTTATATAAGGCGAGGGATAATATATTTTGGCCCTTTTTCCCTACTTCGGCTTTTGTATTGCGCTGTGGTGGACGCACAATGTCCGCGTCTTTTCTTGTAAATAATTATGCTTTCCCGATGGATATTAAAAAGAATTTAAAATTTTAAAAAGTCTCTTCAATGTCTTCAAAACTGCATCCTGCTTCACATAAAATAATGTTATATATATATATATATATATATATAAAACTCTTAATTTAATCCAAATTAATTTTCAAGATCTTATCTTAATTTAGCCCATCGTAACTTCATTCTAAAATATTCTGTTATTTCGTGATCCAATTCCACTTTCGGTTTAATTAATCCCTTTGTAAAAATAATGCGCCATACGTATCAAATGAAAGTGATACTTTTGCCCTTGTCAAAGGTCATTCCATCGGCACGTGGCCGGAAATCCTATGTTACATAAGGCTAGTGGTCGTTTGTTCGGCCCTTTTCCCCTTTTTGCCTTCTGCTTTTCTGCCGAGCTGCGCGTTCTTGTAAATAATCATGTTTGCCTCTCGAGAGAGAATAAAACGAAATTAAAACTACTAAGTCTCATCACTGCTTCTTACACCTGCATTCTGCTTTCAACCAAAATAATGTTACACATATATATAAGTGTTAAGCATCGTGCAGTTTTTCATGCAATTTTATTTCAGTATCTTTGCAATTAGCTTAACTTAATAAGAGGATTTGGGAATTTTCAAATAAAAATAGCATTTAATCGTCAATTAATTACTTATTTAATTGCTTTTAAAATAATTTCTGTGAAGTGGTACATAATAAGGAAAAACATAAAATATTTAACAAATTAAATTTCATATTCTGTTGTGGAAACGATTACAATAAGTAACAAAAGCTCTTTGAATATGTCTTCATTGTGATTATACATGTTTTAAAATATTTTAAAATTACATAATTTATTATTTTGGTATTGTAACAACTTGGGGAATATTAAAACAAGCAAATGTACAGCAAAATGCCAATAATATCTTTCTTCTGTATTGTTAAAGAGGATGGGAAGCAACGTGATATTCCAAATAAAGCATTGTTTTTCTCTTAGTTAATTCAGCAGATTTCATTGTATCTTTGAAGGTGCATCCCAAGGCAAAAACAAGCCACAAGCACGTGTCTATGCCGTCCACTTCGATAGAACAGGAAATGTTGAGCCTGCTTTACTTTTTTTCTTTCCCCTGTCTAACCTTGACCTAAAAAAACCGAATAAAGCTCTAATAATGTTGGGGAACGCCTATCACTTGTCAAGCCATTGTGACGTTGTCCGAAATTCTTTGGTAAATTTGACTGCAAAGAATAGGCAAAAGACAATTCACCGCAGGGAATACTCTGGAGGTTTTGGCGGCATTGACTGAAAAGTGCGCAATCAAGAAAAAACAGTTTGAAAAATATTCAGTAGATTCTCGTTTTCAAGATAATAGGAAAAGAAAAGTTTGTACATTTCCAGTAGCAATTGTCGCTCGAAGTTTCACAGAAATCCCTATAAAATCAGTTTTTGTCACTGCTAAACGGTTCATAGCTTTTAACAGAAGCATGTCTAATTCAAAGGCTGCTATATGCCACATAAATGAGGGTTGAATTTCAATGAATGAGAAGATGTTAAATTTTATTTAAGCTTAATTTTAAATCGATGCATGCAATTAAAAATCTAAGAATAAGAAAAAAGATAAAATGGCATTCTTTTTCGTGATGATATTATAAAAAATGAAAAAAAAAATATTATTTGATGAAAATTATTTTTGCTGAGAATTCTTTCTTCTTTACACACACACACATACTCACACATTGAGAGGTAGAAATAAAGAGAGTATAATAAAAGGCACACATGATATCTGAGCTAAACCAGGCCATAGTGTTGTCTGATTGAATTACCTGAATAAGGTTTGCATTATAAAGGCCCATGCTCATCGACAATATTCAAACTAAAAAAAGCTATATAATACCATATTTTTGCAAATTATATTTACTAAACTGGCTAAAATTTTTGATATAATAAGATAATTAAACGAGTCTTGTTTCATTAATTAAATTATGTTTCAACAATTCTCATCAGTCAGTTAATATTTCGCATTTTTGATTCTAGGCTGAGATTGGCATTCCAAAGAATGAATTTTGATTTTTGATACTGAAATTTAAATTATGAAAATTGAGTGTTGCCTCGTGTTAATTTCCTGTTATTTTCGGTTTAGCTTTGAATTATTTCCCATCCCTTTGTTAATACACATCTGTAAGCTGATATGGGATGACTTTCATATCATTTTATATAGAAAAAGAGCATGCGAAAGATTTGAATTTTTTTAATGTATTTTATTTGTATTTTTTTCAGATTTATATATCATATCATAGTATTATTTTTATGCTGTCTTTTTATATAGTATATAAAAAGACTATAATATCTTTTTATATAATGTATAAAAGATGATATAACTTTCAAAAGAATTGATTCAGAACATTAAGTACGAAAATCTAAAAAAATGGGAGACTGAGTACTGTTTATAGATTGTTCATAGCGATATTTACACATATAGGGAAACTACATTTATCGTTCAAAGAAAGATATTTTATAATACAAATATGTGATAAAATAACGTATTTGCCTTATTTTATTTTGAAGTATCACATAGTTTTTTTTAACCTTTTTTTATGTTTTTACTGTGTATTGAGATTTTCATACTTAATGCTTTTCTATTGTTGTGAATTTGTAATTTATGTGTGTACTTAATGTTTTTCTAGTGTTGGGAATTTGTAATTTATGTAATAGAATCTATAGTATTTTATATTTCTTAATTTTTAAGCTCTTATCTTTGAATATAAAAAAAATAAATTGAAATCTATTTTACATTCTGAAATGCTTTACAAATAGAAAATCATATGGCACAAGGATAATAAGCATTAAAACTATTCACCAATGCATGAAATAAACAACCGGTACAAACTACACAAAGAAACTGCAGAACTTATTAGTTACTCCCCTAAAAAGTGCGGAAGAAATAGATGATTGATTTCAGGAAAAAAAAAACAATTCAAAATAAAACAAAACAGATCCATTCTTAAAAGTTTGTGCCTTCATTTGAAAGCTACGGTAAATAAAATAATGCTGATTGATTGTCTTTTTTACGCTGGGTACTACGTGACAAAAGGCAGATAAAATATGAAGCCACCAAGTTTAGTGAGTTCATCAAATTTTAATAGGCGTGAAAATTAAAGGACATACTGAACAAAAGACTCAAGCAGTGCTAGGAGTAGGCGCGGGACATATAATTTATTGCCATGGTAATTTGCTGCCTGAAAAAAAAAAAAAAAAAAAACCGAAAATTATTACTTAGTAGTGGATGTGGCTGTTTCTTTTGTTGGGTGGAAACAATGGCAAGTTGAAAGACCGCTTTGCGAAAAAAAGTTTTATTTTATTTACTGTTATTCTAGCCAGAAAAAAAAATCTCTCATGGTCTAGTTGTCACGCTTTTTGTGAATGATTTCATAAATATGAAATACATTGGAGCATGCGTTTTGATTCATAGGAATAATACCCCTATCTGTGACAGCTGACATTTGTGGTATGCATTGAGTCTGACTTTGAATTTCTTTGAACTGTGTGAAGTGTAACCTTTAAAATAAATTGTTGTTGTTTATAATGGCATTTGAAATGGACAAGCTCGCTGACGAAGTCAGCGATTTTAATCCAAGGCAGCGTCTCTTGTTTTAGTAGCGCCAACTATGGCCAAGAGTACGTCTTAGCTGCTCACATAAATTATATATTTAAATATTTTTTAATAAAATTTCAACTTTTTATGTTTTGAAATCGATTTATAAATTACGTAGATTAAAATGAATTTTATTCTAAAAATGTTATTTAAAAGGACATTTAAATCACACATTATACTAATTTAAGAATGTTATAAACGTGATCATCTTGAAAGAATATTGAAAATTTTATAATTATGAAAGGTCATTTTTGACGCTCATTATTGAAAAAGTTTTCGCCTTAGGTATTTAGCCCAATAGTTATAAGAACCAAAAAATTCCCTGAATTTGCTGTCATTTATATTATTTGCAGTTCTTCTTTCTCAGAAATTTTTTAAAATTTTTCAAATGTTCAGAATCATTTTCTTGAACACTCGATAAATGAGCAGAAAAGTTGAGAACTTAATTTTATTTGTGACATATATTTTTAATTTCTAAGCAATTTAAATCAAGTTTTATCTACCCTTTCAAAATAAGCTATGGAGTCAATCTTTTTATAAATAATTAATTATATATTGGTTGAATTAAATCAAAAGAAAAAAGGACACCCCCCCCCCCCAAATAAAAATGAAGAGTTCAAAGTAGCGCAGTTGCACTAAATGCGCAATTCCTTTGTCAATGATTCTAAAAATTTAAATGGAACAGATAATTAGAATCATTAACTCTAAAAATTACTCTGAAAATTGAGTAATTAAACTGTTTATAAGTCAGTTTCCAGAATGAATTCACATCAGAATATTAACACAATGTAATTTTATAAATGCCGATTGCTCTTTATCAAGTGTGAAAAGCAATTGCCGAAAGACTAAAAACCTCTTTAGTTTTCTAACGATCAATCGAGACATATTTTTTCCCACCAAGAAAGTAATTTGCGATGGGAAGCTATTCAGGTCGAACATCTTTTGGCCCTTATTTTATTCTAACAATCGTGAGCACAAATCGAAATCTTAAGTGAACCATGTTTGGCAAACTCCAGATTGCTCTGCGAACCGTTTACTTCATCAAAAAGTCAGAGTGACTAGGTTTTCATTTAGTAGGGTAATCGGCCACCACAGTGCACGAGATACGCATGGTTGGAAATCACGTGATCTGCTCCAAGTTCGAAGCACTCTTGACTTCAGCTGCTTGTTCCATTTTGGCATGTTGTTGTCTTTCACAATTTTTTTTTTTTTTTTTTGCAACATCTTTTAATCGGATGTTTCAAATGCAACAGATAAACATCCGTTCTCTTTCTACCTCAGGGCAATATTACCATGTTTATATAAAATGTTTTATTTATCAGGTTTAATCTCAAAATATTAAGCGAATTTGAAAGAAATCAAATAGTTGATAAGCATATATAATCAAAACCATTGCTTTTTCGTTGATCTGGAATAACGTTTTCATCTAAATAAATTATCAAAACAAAACTTTTCTGATTTTTGGATATCACAGTTCAATTTTTACAATGATGGTTAATTAGTTAGCTAACTTTCGTTATCCCTACTTAAAGCATTCGAAAATTAAATTTACCTAGTCCAAAATTTGCAACGTTAGTGGATATATACGTAACTCTTTCAAATACTGTAAATGGGGTTCAATCTAGATACAAAAGACCTCAGTTATGTGCTTCTAACTATTAAAGGTGTACATAAAATATATCACTTAGAATATAGTATAGTGTATACACGATGTGACACAAAATAGAATCTATCAAAATTGGCTGAGTTAAAAGTTTTTCCGTGTCTGTTTAAAAGAAATTAACACCGTTCATTCACAGTTATAGATTTATTGTCCTAGCTGAAAAAAAATTTAAATGTGTAAAAAGAATATCCTGCTTCTAATATTGTTTGTATTACACATTTATTAAAAATTCGTTAATTAAATCACAAAATTATTAATTCTCATTACAAAACATTCGAAACAGGTACCTTCGAATAATCTGAGAATGCATCAACAATTTCGTATACGTATATGCATTATAATGGAAAATTAGCAATTTATTACCATTAATTACTACCATGATTAAGAATATCTGCTTTTCATTGTCTAAAATTCGTAAAAAAATACATCTCGGCACATCCTCACAATACTGGCACTGTACCGCCTCATTCATTCGTACTTAAGAAAGAAAATATTGAAAATTGGGTGTTTAAAATTTTCCCGATTTGCTTCCTTTATTTATTTATTGCATTTAAATATTTTACATCTTTTTGAAACTGCTTTTATCAATAGGAAACATTAAGAAAGATGCTTATAGAAGGAAACATTGGTTTTATTGGTTCTAAATGAGTCATGAAATATTGTTGTAAATTCTATATTTTGCAATTTTTTAATTATATAAATTCAGTTTCTAAGCTAATTTTTTAAAAACAGAAACATATTGATAGTGATACTTGAAATATAAGGTCGTATCGAATTGACTTTTAAAGTTTCGAGATTTCAATATTT
The DNA here is from genome assembly GCF_947563725.1 of Argiope bruennichi. Classification (NCBI taxonomy): domain Eukaryota; kingdom Metazoa; phylum Arthropoda; class Arachnida; order Araneae; family Araneidae; genus Argiope; species Argiope bruennichi. Next base: position 68,284,537 of record NC_079153.1, on the reverse strand, counting down.
TAATTGGCGATTGCAAAAAATGCATGCTACATGCAAAGTCTTTGAGAAGCATCAGAAAATGATTGCTGCATTTTAATGCTTTAATATAACATATGTTTCAATGACACATAATTGAATTATGCGTTAGTTTCACGATAGCGATAAATGTCTCATAATCATTTAAAAATAATTTTTGCTTTCAATAGAAATGATCTTTGTACTGAGATATCTGTTTGAACAAGGTAAGAAAAAATTTTATTCATTTGCCAAAATTTGTTTTTCGTAAAGAGAAAATATTAACCACTCTTATTAGGAAATTATCATTGATAATTTTAAAAGTTTTCTTTTTCATTTTGAGTCACACTTTAAACAATACCATTCAGCAAATAATTTCTGCCTTTATTAAAAAAAATTCTAGAACTTATTCATATTTCCAAAATTGGAATAAAAACTGGAATTGAATTTCCAAAATTGGAAAAATTGGAAATAGGAAACTAATTAGATAACTTTCTTATTTATAATATTTTTCACTTTACAAAAATATGTGTTAGTTGTATATGCTAACGATTGTAGTACTTTAAAATATAAAACATATTCTAAAATGTATGCTTTAACTTCAGTTTCGGTTAAAAAAAATACACACATTTAATGAATTAAAAAATAAAAGACAATTATTTTGGAAATATTGACCAAAAATATCCTAAAATTATTGTGTTATAAATTTAAATTTCGGTAAATCGAATTCCTTAAAATATATATGAAACTTCCACTTTTATAGTTTTCAAAATAAAACGAATTTGCCTTATCTTTATCTGCAAATCTAGCATTAAGGAACTAAGAGAACCTCTTATTTTTGCACTAAAGGATTCAATTCCTCTACAATTCAAACCAAACCTGCAGAAATCAGCAGATCAGAATTAAAACGCACAGCACACCCAAAACAAATTTTGTGACCTTTATACGAGTTTTTTGACATCAGATAATTGTCCAAAAAACTCAGCTTAGCAGTAAAAAAGAAGAAAAAAAATCTAGATTAAATGGATGATCTATTTCCAACAGAACGAAGCTAATGCACAAAACGCTCACACGGCTATCTCGTGACATAATCTCATTAATTAGCAATACAAAATATGGTAGGGAAAAATAAACAAAAAAAAAAAAAGATTGAATGGGTGAACTGTGTCGACAGCATATTAAGAACCTGAGCAACAAATTGTTTATTTGTTGTACAGGCAGGGGTAAATATAAAATTCAGGCGAAATAAACGATGAAAATGATTACATATGTCTTGCCAGGTAAAAGGGGTCACAGTGTGTTAAAACACTGATCTTGTATGCAATGAATATATAAAAAAATGAATAGATAGTAGAAGGCCTTATTTATTCCGTTACATTTGCCTTAAAGCGGAATTTTGCTATTGCTCTATATTAAAGAAGAAGCTGCTCGATTTCTATGTTCGAGTTAGAGTTCTTGAAGATAATTTGGTGGAGAAGAAATCGAGTTTTTAGACAGTGTCGTGTCATCTTATTTAGATGCTCTGTAAAAGTAATCAGATCTGATTCTTGACGAGCTTTGAGCGATAATAATTTCACTGTAGTTAAGGATATAAATTATTCATTTTCACGATGGAGTAAAATCATGATCGAAAACTTCTTGAGAGTGGTCTGTAAAACTGAGTAAAAGTGACGCTAACAGCAAAAGCAGCTATGTGCTTAAATGGAGGTTTAATATCTTTGTATTTCAATAGGATAATTTTATCTTTTAAAAATGTTTGAACGTCAGAATTTTTAAAGTTATAAAAAAATGCGTGATTCAAAATTCATTTCTTCGTTGTTTTTTATTTTTCAACAATATTGTGTATTATTAGAATTTCTGAATCGAAATTTGAGTATTAACTCTGAAATCGAAATTTGAATTCCAGATAATCATTAATATATATAAAATTTGAACAAAATTTCTACAGTATATTAATTTAAAATTTAAGACATCTAAAAGTTTAAGGTCTACTGTTCTATTCAAAGTATATTTCAGAACCAATCATTGTAAGTCAAATTTATTAATTAGGTACACACATTTGATTGTGGATATTATTATACATGAGTGAATGAATTTTAACTTCGGATATGCAGTTTTTGCTACTTTTAAAATCTTTTTATTAGTTTCTGTTTATTAAAATTTTGCCAAATCGTCTTGTGGCATAGAACTGAATAAATTAACAAACCAGTGTTAAAATAGTGTCCAGTACGGTCTATGATGGACACCAAATGTACCGTAAGGATTTTTAGATTATAATGGACATTTTACATTATAAAAAAAGGGATGTGAAGTTATATTTTAATGTAATACAATGTTTCATTAAATGAAATGCTTACTAATGTTTATTAAGTAGTACTGTAATGATTACCTTACAGATTAATTAACTTTCCACTAAGAAATATAATAAAACATATGTGTTTCTAAATCGATATATTTGTTTAAAATGAAATATAGAATCTTAGAATCTATTTGGTGATTATTATCAGTCGATAAAAATAAATTCAATAAAGTTAATCAAAAAAAAATTCAATAAAGGTTATCAAAAATAAATTTAATAAAGGTTATCAAAAATAAATTCAATAAAGGTTATCAAAAATAAATTTAATAAAGGTTATCAAAAATAAATTCAATAAAGGTTATCTTTCCCAATATGATAATTCTTTCTCTTTCAAAAGAAAAAAATAATAATAATAAATAACCCCTTCAACCAGTGTCTAACAATATGCTATTTTTTCTCAATGGAACAATTGGAAATCATCGCTGTAAACTTTATTACAAATCTTTCTGGGTATTAAACGATATGTTTCAAAATGTCACGGTCTAACAAATCGCGTTCTTAAGCTGTTCCTCTCCGCAGGAAGTCCGTAGTGACACACTTTAAAGAACATCAGGATGCCTCAAAACGTGACCGAATGAATCGGATTCTTCATAGATTATCATCTGATCCTAGAAAAATGTTAAACGAAATGTTGTGTGTGAAGTATTTCATACACAATGTGTGTGCACGCGTGCTGTTCAATTAAATATGCACCAATGCGGAGTGTCTAGCTATTTGGGACATTTCCAGATCGAATGGTTGAGCAAATCAAATCCCTGGGTCACCGGTTGCTGCCTTGACTGATCTACCGAACAATGATTATTCCACAATGTTTTTGATATGATGTTCTTTTTCTTGGAAAATAAATATCAGTAGGAAACTAAATATCTGTTTGAAAAGTAAAAAATTGAGGCTGCTAGAGTTCAAAATTTACAATAAGACAATATCATTATAAAATGCAAAATGCTTTCATAATGATAAAGACGGCATCTATTATAATATTGTATATAATAAAATCAATTTATATGCGGCACAAAACTGTTTATATTATCTAATACTCACTTTTACACTGTTTTATGTCATCAGATTCTTTTTAGCCATCTTAGAAATGAGCAATGAATGTCGAAATTAAGTTGATGAGAGTGCTTTAGCGTGTATCATGCGATTATTAATTGACTACATCAAATAGTTAATACATTTTATATTACTTTTGAAAATTCCAAGAAAGTATAGTATGCTTTTGTTCATTATGTTACAAACTGATTAAAAGTTATTTTTAATTTACTGTACACAAGCCTTCAGAAATGCAGAATTATTTGTGCAAGAAGAAAAAAAGAATGTCGATGATATGCAACGTGGCAGTAGTTTTCACATTTTGTAATTACTGTTGCATTGGCAAGTAAAAGAAATCGCATTAAAATCTTTAAAATAGCTTTAAATACTATCTAATCGGTATTAGACTCTAAAGTCTTAGCTTAAAATCTGTATAATACTGCATTAACAGATACATGTACTACAAATACATAATGATAGACAGAGTCAGAAAAATTAGAAAAAATCCCATATATAGGCAAACATACATAACTTTAAAAAATAAAAATGAATGATTTTTAAAAATGAAAATAAATTTAAAAATTATTATTTCTGATTCCAGTATTCAAAAATAATTTTATTAACTTAATTGTGGTAAAAATTATCTGCTACATTCAGTTATTAACTTTCTTAAAAAGATTTATAATAGATGAAAATGTGTGTTGCCAGAGAGCACTCTAAAAATGATTTTCATATTTTAAGGAAATTTAATATTATTTAAAAATCAGCAATATATCATATATAAAACCAAACACATGTTAATTAATATTTAAATATTTTCGCAGCATTTATTACATAAAGACAAATTTTAATAATCAACGTTGTTTAAAAGAGTAATTTCTTATGTTTAGAAACAAGTATTACTAAAATCAATTTATAATGAACTACCATAATTAGACTAAAGAAGCAGTTAAGGACACTGCCATAATTAGTTTTTTATTCTTTTTTGTGAAATATTCTTGACAATGCCACATAAATTCTATAAACAGCTTAACTAACCAACGAAATTAGGTGACTGACTTAGAATGGTTACAGCAAAAACAACATTTAATCCTTCCAAGGTCCTAAGAAAGAACGCGGCTCTCAAGAAGAAAACGTGTTTTTATTATTATAGACATTTCTTTTACGAAGGTTAATATGCTTTTTATAGAATATTCTTTTTTTTTTATTTTTTGCTTTGAAGTTTCATATATGTAAGTGTGGTGTATTCTTCTCTTGCATTATTTTAACTACTAACAGAACAAATTTAAAGAAAAAAAAGTTTATTTTAGGTATGTAAGCAATATAATCACGATGTGATTTCTTCAAAAAAATTTTGATATAGGTATGAAAACTTTATTTAGTGTTATGTAAAAACTCAAACTTACAATGTGTATAATTTAATTTTTTAATTGTTTTATAACGCAGCTGTTTTCCATCAATTTTAGATTATTTCTTTCGATAATTATTGATAATTTCGATAGTTCGATAGATTTCGATAGTTATTGGAAATTTGTTGTCATCTTTTCTGCCAAATTTCTGAATTCCTAACGAAATATTTTTAGTTATTAATTTTCATTTGTCTCTTTTCAAAAATGACATTTTATTTTAAACGAATTTTTATATCTTTTATATTATCTACTTTGACTTCATGAATAGCATTGTTTCAAAAAATTCAATATCTTTTCCCATTTTATAAATTTAATCTGAGGAACGTAATATATTTTGATTTTACAATAATTTTACAAACTATGTTATGCCTCTTGTCTAAGATATTTTTAATTTTGCAAGACCTAAGGACTTCTTTGAACTGCGACAAACTATTACTAATAAAAGAAAACGCGTTTATCTATTAATGTTTTAGCAAAATTTGGCACAAATATGCTTTGAAAAGTAGGAATATGCACAATGCAGCAACTGTTGAAAATTAAATTAGAATTTTATTTGATCATCAATTAAACGTAATTTTATCCATTTCCGCAATAATTTCCGGAAATATTGTAACAAAAAATAATTTTCACATTATTTAAAGGAATAAAAATTTTCATTTTATTGACGCCAATCGCCAATTTCTGACTTATGACAATTTTTAAAAACCTCTTTTTATAGAATTTTCAAGATTATTTTCCATTATTGAAATAAAATTCAAATGGATTTCATTCTTTTATCAAATATTTAATAGTATCATCATTTTTTTCACTATTGAAATATAAGTAAGATAAATTTTTAATTTTATTTGTGCAGTATACGTGAGAAATAAGAAAATGATGTTACAGTAATAGGAAAGGAAACGCGCAACTAAAAGATAGACAAATACTCTTTTAAGGGACTATAATATCTTGAATTCATTACAAAGATTCATGTATATAGTAAACAGAACAGGGGTAAGGTTATTAAGATAATACAACTTTAATGTCTATAAGAATTTGATACTTAAAAATATTTTGTTAAAGCCATCATTAGCATCAAATTATGAATTAAAGATTTAGTTGAAATTAGACAAAACCAATATTCACCATCTGGTTTCTGAATCAAACAATTACTGCAATCATTAATTCGTACTTATTAAAGTGCTCCACTTTCCTCTAAAGCCGCTATGTTTCATTTTTTGAAGAACATTTTTCAAAATTCCTTAACTATTTCACCCATTTAACCTTGGACAAACTAGTGTGAAATATCCTCAATTATTGTCGGATACATTTCTTATTAACTTTTCTTAATTAAGTGCAGGTTCTTTCTATCTTTTTTACATTTATAACAGGTAAATTGGAAAATTTTTCCCTTACACACTTCCTTGTACCTATTGTAACAGAATTGCACTACCTGTTTTTAATTTTTTTTATCAATCATTATATAAACCAGTATAGTTAGTCAAATGTTTAATTTTTATGCCGAGAATTGTTAGAGAAATAAATGTTAATTACACCTAAATACCTTCATTTTTTATAATAATTTGTTTAAAAATTATCGCGAGAAATTTATATAAAAAATTGTTTTCAGTAACTTCCGCCTATTGGTCGAATTATTTTCCACAGTAGAACATTGCATTATGCATGCTCTACTGAGCATTATGCAGTAACATTGCATAATTTCTTAATAACATATAAAACATAAAACATATATATATTTTAAAAACAGTGTTCGGTTTTAAGATTGAATAATTTTATTTAATATATTCCTTATGTTACATACATTCATTAAAGGCAAACAATGGTAATTTTCATAGAATTCAAATGATTATTTTAGTAATTTTTGGAAGATTTTATGTTATTAAAATTAGGTTTTTCAGTTTTGAATTAAAGATTCAGAACATGAATCTTATTTCATTCGATTCGATACTTTCATTCAATTAAAAAAATGAAATAAAAAAAAAATCAAATTTGGATTTGAATCTAAGATTTTTTAGATAAATATAAAGCTAAGAAATTCCTCGATTATACTTCTTTAAACATTTTATGCTATAAAATCTTTTTAGTATTGTATTTATAATTAAGTTGTTGCAGTTTCTTGGCATCTTTGGTATACTTTCCTTCGGCTTTCTTTCAGATCTTTTTTTTTTCGTTCAAATAAATGAGAGATTTAAATCTATATTTGATTGAATTCTTCTATGATCAAAGTTTATTCTAAATAATTGCAATAGATCAAAATAAAATAATGACCTATGCTAGGAATATGCTTTTAAGTATGATAACAACCAATCAGACGCCCAAGAAACGTTTAGCATAAGACTAATGAAAAATAAACTACATCTAATGACTAATTGAACTTCTACTCATAAATGGTTTTTATTCATGATACCGGTTTATGATGTTCGTTTCGTGGCTTTTCAATATGTGCTAAATATGAGCCAAGCAATTGTATGTGATACAACTGGACAAGGTCCCAAAAGCTGAGAGTGACAAAGAATAATCTCTATGTATAATAAACCCAATTAAAAACTCAACAATCCACTATTGTGCAAGGCCAATGAAAAGTAAACTTCATCATACCTAACGACTAATTGAACAACATAGGGAAAGAAACCATTCCGAAAGTCATATTAACCTATAAGCAGTTGCAATGAATAACGATAGTTCATGATTTTCTCCGATGATCTTGCTGTACGTGTTGAACGCTTAGGGGAAGAGCACATGACTCGAGTATCTGTTTTTTTGGTAGTCTACCAGTATGTAGTAAATGCGAGCTAATCAATTGTATGTGACACAGCGGGACAAGCTCCCAAATGCCGAGAGTGACAAAGAATAGTCTCTATGCACAATAATACGCAATTAAAAACCCAGCAATCCACTATTGTGCAAGGTCAATTAAAAATAAACTTCATCATACCTAACGACTAATTGAACTATATAGGGAAAGAAATCATTCCGAAAGTCATATTAACCTATAAGCAGTTACAATGAATAACGACAGTTCATGATTTTCTCTGATGGTCTTGCTGCCCGTGTTGAACGCTTAGGGGAAGAACACATTCTGCATATAAATTTTGGAGATTCGTTTATTTTAGTCCGTTGCTACGCATGGCAACGGTAAGATGATTCCTGCGATAAATTAATATTCTCTGTATATAGTCGTTAATTTGAATAAATTGCCAAAATATGCACGCAATTAAATAAAAATAAATTGAATGTATTAATTCTTAATTTGAAATATTACAGTTGAGCAAAAATAAATATGAGGAAAATATACTCATTAAGGAAGTATAATCTAGACAAGAATATGGACTGATCTCATGCAGCTGATAATATGACGGGTTCGGCAAGTTAAGTAAAAATATCCGATGACTCCTGGATAAAATCAATCACTTAATCAAAAATTTGCAGTGGTCTCACGATCAAGGATTTACCTGTTAAATACAACAAACAATTGAATGCTAATTATGATTTGCCGACCTTGATTGCAAAATCCGGGGTCGTCTTAGTCGGAGACTATCACGAAAAATTTATTCTAAAAATCAATTTCGAGGCCTCTGAGCAGTCGATTCGTGCCTCTTGTCGATACAATGGGTCTTTATTATTTTAAAAAAGATCTAAGCAAAATGGAAGAAAGATACGATAAAATATAAATGGAACCTGAAAATGAATAACTTTTAAATCTAAAATAATTTTTATACACAAATACTCAGTTCCAGATTAGTTAATGTTTCTTTGTTATTCTTTTGAACCATCGTATCTTCAAATATTGTATACTATAGATATGAATCAATGAAATATATGTTACTAACTAAGCTTGTTAACTGCTTATTTAAACATGAACTATACGTAATCAATCGAGTTTAGAATTGTATATACAGTATCACATAGGCGAGTATCAAATGATTTTAAATTTCTGAATAAAAGTTTAGGTATGCATTATGAAGTAGACCTGCTATATTTAAGATTAATTTGACCTGCATGACAATGTTCGAGGTCATATTTAGTCAGAGGTTGTCACGATAGTTTATCTCAAAAGTCAATATATCTTCGAATATTGCATACTATTAATATGAGTCGATGAAAGGTTTGTTACTAAGCCTATTAATTGTTGAATGAAATACGAACTATATGAAATCAATCAATTCAGAATTGTATATCTAATATCATATGAATGAAATCAATCAAATTATCTGAAATTTCTGATTAAAAGTTTAGGTATGCATTATGAAGTAGACCTGCTATATTTAAGATTAATTTGACCTGCATGACAATGTTCGAGGTCATATTTAGTCAGAGGTTGTCACGATAGTTTATTTCAAAAGTCAATATATCTTCGAATATTGCATACTATTAATATGAGTCGATGAAAGGTTTGTTACTAAGCCTATTAATTGTTGAATGAAATACAAACTATATGAAATCAATCAATTTCAGAATTGTATATCTAATATCATATGAATGAAATCCATCAAATTATCTGAAATTCCTGAATAAAAGTTTAGATATATAGTACTAAGTCAAACTGTTCTATTTAAGGTTAATCTGACCTTGAAGGCAATGTTCGAGGTCATATTAGTCAGCGACTGTCACGGTAGTTTCTATCAAAAGTCAATTTCGAGGTCTCTGAGCAATGGAATCATGTCTGATGTCACTGTAATGGATCTTCCTTGTTTCTTTCATTTCCACTGAAGCGTTAGGAAGACACAATAAATTATTTTCCTGGTTAGTGTTTGGCCGAGTTGAGAGATTTTTGCATGCCGACAAACGAAGCGTTGTAAATGATTCGATACGCCGGGATGGAATCGCAAAGAGACGCCCGTGTCAACGACCACTAGGTTTCGGTTTTTCTTTTGAATTTAATTAGCACGCTTGCCTTGTAGATAAAAAAATATCGTCTTCTTTTTATAGCTTTTTTTCTCAGATATAGACATAGATATAGACTGCGAGTAAATTGCTTACTGTTTACTTATTATCAGGGTAGCTTTAAAAAAAGGAAATAGAATTAAGCACACAGGTAATTTAAGCTTATTTTGAACTTGTAAAATAAGTTTAAATCAGAATTCATAAAATTAAAATACTTATGTGAATGTTATAAGAAAAAGCTACCTTTTTAAATCAGAACGCTTAAAATAAATCAATCTCCTAAGCGAATTTATTCATGGAAAATACAATTAAAATCAGTAAAATTAATTACACATCTGAAGCATAAATTATATAAGAAAAGGAAAATAACTAACATATATTTTCCTATAGTTAAAAATGAAATAAAAAAATAATTGTATTCAAAAAATTAACATGGCTTCATATTTTATTCATTTATATAAAATATTTCATTTATATAAAATATTTATATTCATTTATATAAAATACCATTTATACACACACACATACACACACATACACACACACACACACACACACACACACACACACACACACACACACACACACACACACACACACACACACACACACACACACACACACACACACACACACACACACACACACAATGTTTTGAGATAGGAAACATACTTGAAATGTTTAAACCTTCAAGGGCTCGATTACTTTGATATAACAATTTTGTCTAGTTAATTTGCTTTAAAGGGAACAAATTAAATTCTATTATATTCGATCAAATTCTTGAAATCTTAAGATTATTACATGCTTGATATTTAAGGGAGATATTCCTATAAATTTGGATTGCAATTAAGTCTTTAAAATGCCTTCACTTCAATTGTTCATAAGATCAAATACACAAGAAACACAAATAATTTTAATTTGGTTCGCTCATAAGTGATAAAAATACTGAGAGCACATTTTTTAAAATGGGAAATATCTTTTTATGAAATATTTATTTTTATTTACTTTATAAATATTATCCAAAACTTGATACTATAGTAATTAAATAATTTCTTGTTTATCAATTATGATGTAGTTACCATTATTTTACTTTTATAAATATCTCTTTCTTATATTTTTATATTCATGGAAATAAAAAAATGAGTAAAAAAATCAATGCAGATTTCTATTGGCAAAATGAGTAAAATAAATTAATCTAGATTCCTTCTAGTAAAATGTGTAAAATAAATTAATGTAGATTTCTACTGGTAAAATACGTAAAATAAATTAGAGTTGATTTCTTCTGGCAATAGTATAAATTAATATTATATAAGCCGGCGTCCTGGCATAGGGGTAGCGCGTCTTCCCCGTGATCTAGGCGTCCTGGGTTCGAGTCCCGGTTCGGGCATGGTTGTTCTTCATCTATTCTATCTGTGAGATGTGTGAATGTCTCCTCCTGTAAAAAGAGGTTGGGCAAGCGAATGTGATGCGTGAGTAGCTAAGACGTACTCTTGGCCCTAGTTGGCACTACTAAAACAAGAGACGCTCTCTTAAAATCGCTGACTTCGTCAGCCAGCTTGTCCATGGCAAGTGCCCTTATAAACAAGAACAACAACGCCTCATGATCTTGATATGCTTAACAATAAATTGCCTTCTTTTACTTAAGATACGCCAAAAGTATTATCTGAAGATGAAAGTATGTGCGTGTGAGCTCTCGACAGGAAAAAATTAGATGAACAATTACATCTTTGTATAACTAATAACATTCATACAATCGTTCAGTAAGAGAAATATTGGTTTTATGAATATATATAGGAAGAAATGGACTCTATTTTCTTGCTAAATTTAAATGGCAGTATTCATTCACTTGTATGCATATAATAAGACAAAATATATGACAATTCATCTAACATTCAAATGATTTGTCTCACATTTCACATTAAATATCTACATCTGGCACAAACCTGGCTCCATTTGTCCTAATATACATGAATCACTTCAAATTCTAAAAACTGATTCTTTTACAGATTTAATTTATTCCAGCCTGAAAGTCAGATTAGATCGTTTGCATATCAATTAAAAGTAAAAATTCCCGGCTGCATGAAAATGAGTGGGATAACGGCAATTCCATTCTTATTTTCGAGGTCATTATGATATGTTAATGAGGATTTAGGTGTGGCCTACCACTTAGTAAGTACTGGTCCGTAACAACAATGCAAATTGTAGTAGTGACATTGTTTTGAGTTTCCGTTTTTTGCAATAACTCTTTCTCAAACACCCATCCGAATTTGCCTGAAAGCTTGGAATTATCTTAATGTAGTTTTAAGTTGTTCATGAAGTGATTATAAAGTTGTTGCATTGCTTCCGTTTTGAATTTTGCTGTAATTACTAATTCTCAAAATTTTAACTTATTCTACATACATTACTACTAATAGTTTCAATAGTTACTTATTGTTCTTTGAAATTTTTTTAATTCTATCTCTGTCTGTATGAAGGCAAATAAATAATAATTTTAATAAATGATAATTTATTAATACTTATAAATAAAGGTTCTGAGTATATTTTTATGTACAATATTTTTAAAAAAGTGCTTTGGAAATACGTGTAACAAGGGTTCACCATTTCTTTCCTATACTGAATTAATCGTTGACATAAGTTTCTTAAAATATTGCTCTAGTTATAAGGAACATTTTTTTTACGATCTATCTTCTCACAGTAAAAATAATTATGGAATAAAGATTTAAGAACAGATGCTTAATTTTGTATTTTGAACCATTTTTTGTATTTTTCGATTTTTTTACATATTTCACAATCAATTTAAATGCTTAAATTTTGAAAGTAGGTTCACTATAAATTTCTTAAAACTCCATAAGATAATCATTTCTCCAATACAATACATAATACTTTGAAAAAATGTATTACAAACTTCATACTTTTTCCATATTGAATTAAACGTTGGCATAAATTTCTTTAAATTGTATTCTAGTTATTAAAACATTTTTTAACTATCTAGATTCTCACACTAAAAATAATTATAGCATAAAAATTTAAAAATAGAAATATGCTTTTGTATTTTAAATGTCTATTTTAATTTCACATATTTTGGAATCGATTTAAATATTTAAAATTTTGGAAATATGTTCAATATAAATTTCTTAAAACTCCGAGATCACTCATTTATCCCCAAAAAGTGTAATTAACGATCTATGAGATATGCTTAGTAAGTATACCGGACGATTCTAACAAATAAATTATTATTATGAATAAGGACATAAGGAAAGTTTTTCTAAGCTGAACTCATTCATAAATAACTGGATATCCAATAAGGATGTATGCACGCCTTTTAAGGAGACAGTAGACACGCGAACAAAACATTAAGTTCAAGTTCTTCCTTATTATGTAGTATAAAGAGCGATATAACGGAAAAATATCCTCTACTATATACATTTGGCTATTAACCTATCAATTTATTAATTTGAACGTTAAATAAGTGTAGAATTTTGTATGAAATGAAATAATAAATGATTCATTTTTAAATTTGTTTCGGAGACTAAATTATTCTTTGATCAAGAAAGTAATAGAAACTTTTAGAAAGATTAGAAGTTATTTATAGTTGAGCATACCATATATCGTATACAATTTAGAAGACAGGAATAGGAAAATAATTGAGATATTTTTCAGCTAAAATTTTCATTTCTTTTCCGGGTTAATACGACGAATTAGCTCTAATTATGTATCTTATTATTTTACTCAGGATGAATAAGAAAAAGGAATGACTCTTATTTAAAAACAAGAAATTTAGAGGATTAAAAATGTACAAATATATTTATAATAAAAATATACGTCTATCTTTGAAGGACTATTTCAAGCTTGTTGTTACATTTCTCGTGCAACCAATCCGTTTACTGAAATATTTCTTTAATATGATTTTCATAAAATACATTGCAGTACATATAGTACTAGTACATGTGAAACACACTTTTAACTTAAAATGAGCTGTTTTTGAAATTAATTAACTGTATTTATATTATTACTTTTAAATTATCGACGAACGCTAAGTATTTCAAGACCATACATTTAGCAAAAATAATTACAATTAGAATCCATGTGTCTTTAATACAGCTGAAGTAATTAATATATTTAAATTGAAAAAGCGAATTCAATAGAAGCAATTACTATTTGCTTTGGAACCATTGTGCGCGTCGTCGCATATTTATGATTAATATCTCAATGCTTTAACATTTTAGATAGAAACATTTCGGTTGAATATTTTTACATATAAATTGATTTCAGTGATTAGTTTTAAATTTAGATGAGTAAAAAAATTATATTTCTAATTTTATTTGACTATTGTTTATAAGAATCTGGAAAATTTTTAAGGCAATCAAAGCAATCGATGTAATTTTTTTATTTATAATCGAAAAGTTAATTGAAAGTACTCTAATCGAGTTCAAGTATAATATATTAAAATTCACAAAAAGAAAAACCTCAACAAATATCTTTTAAACATATGCAAGAAAAGTAAATAATAATTTTTATATAATATAAATAAGAGAAAGAATTATAATTCTGCTTTAAGTGTAATTTTACACATTTACGAAAATAAATGTGTAAATATCTAAATTCCAGAACAACAAATATTATAAATCAGTCAATAAAAAAATAGCTTTGCGAATCTGTTCTATTTTATTTTCTGAACTTACACAGAGTAATTCAGAACATTCAAACATAAATTATTATTATTATTTTATTAGATTTTTATGCAGATTAATATAATGGATTATTTTTATATTAATTTTATCATTGTATTTATATATTTGAAAATATGAAAAATTTCAAAACAGTAAAAAATCGGCATTAATAATTCGGTTTAATGTATTTTAAATTTAGAAAAATATCATTTAAGATACAAGTTCCGCATACTGATAAAAATATCAGGACTTACCATGATGCTCTTTGTGACGGTTGGCAAATAGTTGAAATAGAGTCCTTTTGAATAATTATATTAATCCTTTGACACTTAGTCGATCATCTAGTTTTCGTTTTTAGTTTCTAATTCACCAGAAACTAGTCCAGAAACACAACCCGCTTCTATCGACAGAATGACTCGATCCCGTTTAGTTTTATCGGAAAAAGTCCTGCAGGCTATCAACCGGTCTGTTGCCAGAGCCTGGTAAAGAGTTAAAAAATTGGACTAAATAGAAAAAAAAAGTAAAGAAAGAAAAACTGTCTTGGAGAAGGTAAAATCAGGTCAGTTTGTAACGTAGGTGAAATAACGTCTGATGGTCCTGCACTGACCACTTTTTCCACTGTGAACGTTTGCTGAGGTCGCCCGCGTTTAAAGTAAGCGCTTCTCAAAAGTCTTTCAACGCTCAACCGAGAGTAAAAAAGTAAAATAGAATTTTTGCGGGCTAGGTTTTCTAGCGAATGATACGGAGGAAAGGTAATAAGAAGTTCTTTTACCACGTGACCTGCACAACCAATGAGGATTTGGGAAAGTAGGTGACCAGCGAAGCGGTTAAAATATACGACGTTCGTAGAGTGAAGAAGTTTTTTGAGTTTTTAAACACTTCTGGGTTAGTAGTGTTTCCGTTTTGGAAGGCAGGCAAAGAAACCTGTCTTTTGTTTTATGTTTCTAGCGCTTCTTTGTAAGTGAGAGAATTTTTAATAGGAATCTGTCCAATGTGTATGAATAAAACCTCATAACAGGGCGTTGCATTTTTTTCTGGATTTTTTTCACTTTTATTTATGTCCGAAATGTTTATTCGGCTCATGAGTTTTTCCTTCAAAATTTCTTTTCTTCAAATATCTTATTTGTCATAAACTATAAAACCCTTACCAGAAGCGATATCTTTTAAAAGTAGCATAACGATTAATATGTATATATCCTTGAATGAGTCACCTAAAAATTTGAAAACAATATTAACTCCACTTAGGTTTCCATTTTCATTTATTATGTGATTGCAAAATAGGATAAAAATATCAAGCTTTTTTTTTGCTTGACAATAAATATGAAAAATTAAT
This sequence comes from Argiope bruennichi, assembly GCF_947563725.1. NCBI lineage: Eukaryota > Metazoa > Arthropoda > Arachnida > Araneae > Araneidae > Argiope > Argiope bruennichi. The sequence goes on along the minus strand of NC_079153.1, from coordinate 68,268,856 downwards.
AATAATGTGATGTAATAATTTATAATGTATAATTTGTAATTTTGACCCAAACATTTCGAAAATTTTGTTCTATTTAGATATTATACTATTGAAATAAATACAATATACAATATACTAAAAAAATTGGAAATAAATACATTTTCATATTTATCTATTTTTTATGAAAACAGCAATGCAATTCCAATGATTTTTTTTATCACTTTAATAGCATTAATAAATTTTCACAGAATAATTCAAGAAACATTTTAATTCGTTTAATTGTAAGAGTTAAAATTTGAATTAGTTAAAAAGCTCTAAATAAAAATGTCTGTAGTTCGAAATGCTGTCAATAACATTTAATGTCAACCGGTTCGAATTAGTTCTGTCTGATAAAACCAAAAATCTTAGATACGTAGATATTCTGACATAAATATACCAAACGTAAGTATTGTGCTCCTTGAAAGGTTTCATTAGAAAAGATGGATATATTTCAGAACTTAAATGCAAAAAGAAAATATATTTTAGCGAAGTTAAAATATTTGAAAAAGAAAGAATCAATTTCTCCCTCTTCTGTGCGATTCCAGAAATGCAGGCAATGTGCGGATTTCTCAATCAGAAATCAGGCAGCTATCATCTAACAGAGGACTGTTGAGTTAGCGGGTTTGCTTAAAGCAACCCATCTTAGTAGCATAGCCAATGTTTATTTCACTTAAAATATTACGAAGTGCATAAAATATTGCAATGAAAATTGCTCTATTTCTACTAACCCAAAAGAGGTAAATAAATGTGTGTGTGTGTATTGGCCATTCTACAGGGCAGACCGTTTGATCTATAGTTACCAAATATATATATACTTTCAGAGGATTTTGAATATACATTTTAGAGCTATTTTTTTAAAAGAATTAATTAGATTTTGATGAAAATTAAGATAAATTTTACATTTTCCTGGATAGCTTTAATGTTACTAAACAAAAAAAAATTTTTTTATAACATTTTAAAATTAAAAAATCTTTTCCATGATACCAATTTTTTGACAGTAAAATACATTTTTACTTTTAATCAATTTTTACAAAATATTTTAAGTATATTTTGCAATAGCATTTGCATTATTGAAGCGAAGCGCAAATCGTTTTCAGTATTGCAACAGCACTTACATTTCATCCTGTCTTTTTCCTCATTGCTAAGGATCAAGATATGAAAATTCGTTTTTTTTTCAATGTTGACTAAATTCTAAAATAAGGAATGCCGTTAATAAAAATTTTGAAATATTGTTATGCTAATAAGGGTGCTTATATGTAAATATATAAATTGTTACGCTTATAAATCTTAAACTTCAGAATCAAGCAACGGTAATAAATGTTTTAAGTCATTTACTTTTAAATATTGCTGCTCTTTCCTGTGATATAATATGGATGCATAAATATACAGACAAAAAATTAGCCAAATGCATACCACAATGAAACATAATTATATGAAACTTCTAAAATATCGCCAGTAGAATATGTTCATAAAAATTTTTAGTTTAAAAATATTTTAGAGTGAGAGCCATTAAGACATAATCACACAAAATATTTAATTGAAATGTTTAGCAAATATTGACCACGAACAACCTATTGGTCACTGAGGGCCGCTAGTTTTTAAAAAATGATACCAAATATAATTGCCTGAGCTGCAGTCTATTAAATACATCGGTTCAATGTCTCTTGCACTATCATAGGTTGATTTTTTTTTCTTTTGGTCGTTTTCATTTTATTGAAAATAACTCCTACAATGTAGAATAGTTTAAAAAGATAATCAGTAAGAAACAACATGAAGACGGTGATTATTAAATTTCCAAATGCATATAGTTTACACATAAGATGTTAGATCGAGATCATATAAACTCTATAAAATAGGAGTTCTAATTCGAATGATATGATATTATTGGCAATCTGTTTATTGAAAGTAATCACTATTGCTTAGAATAATTTAACTTGATAATCAACTTGAAAGTTTCAAAACCATAAAAACCTTGAAGATAAAACTGTGGTTGTAACATTAATAAAATGACTCAAAATGATTAAAAAAAAAGAAAAACTGGTATCTATGATGAACAAAAAAAAAAAAAAATAAATAAATAAATAACGCTCCATTTTCAACAAGATATATATCTATGTTGGAGCATGATATTACATTTGCTTTTAAATACAGACAAATTCGCCTCCAAGCTTAAATAATTCATGTTATATTCTCACTCTCTATTTCTACTACTATGTATGTATGTACTAAGATGAATATATATGGTGCTTTTGTGCTATATCAATCAGGCCCCTTGACCTGGAGTAATCTTAATTGGCATATGTTTAATTTGGAAGGTGGGAATGTGCACTTCGAAAGGAGTTTTTTTTTTTTTTAAATTTAACTGGAATTTCAATGAATTAAAACCAAGAGAGTTTTCGGCATTTTTCACCAATAATTTCAGCTGATATTGCAGCACAATTTTCATCGTCATATATATATATATATATATATATATATATATTCGAATATGTCCAATTTTTCCCGATATCATTTAAAAAAATTTAGTCTACCTGTTTAAAAATCATTTTAAGTGTATTTCAAATAATATATTTCATTGTTTAAATAAAATTCAAAAAATTTTCATTTCTGGTACTAATTTGAAGATATGAAGATTCAGTTAATTTTCCTTTGATAAGTATATTTCAAAGTATGTATAAAGTATGCTTCAATACAAGTTTTGAGATTTTGTTACATTTATATTTAACTTCATATTTTAGAATAATGATAATTTTTTGTAATTCTCCTTTCCTAAATATTGCTAATTTTTCTATAATATGATGGGGTCTATAAAGACAGTCTGAAAAAACAGGGAAATGCATAGTACAATAAACTAAACAGTACAATAATAATTCTAAAATAAAATAGTCCATGAAATTTGTTTGAAAATATATTTCTGGAGAAGTCATAACGATCATGTTGCACGAAATACTTAATTAAAATCTTTAGTTGTTATTAACCCTGGCAAACAAACTAGTAGCTATTTATTTATATTAGCATAAGGATGGAGAGGAATTTATATACATTTTTGAATATAATATGCTCACACATTATTTTTGAAGATTTCAAGAAAAATTATTATGTATATATATATATATATATTAAATATGAAGTCTTGCTTTTTTTAAAGCATCTCTTACTCATTTATTTAAAAAAAAATAAGCGGGATACATTTTTTTTTTGAAAATCATTTTTTATTATCCCATTTTACAAATTCCGTGGTTTTGACAAAATTTGACATACGTGGTTTTGAGATATTTTCAGTTTCTCAATGATCCGGTAAATGTCAGACTAAAAGATTATAGAAAGAGCGGACTAGAGGAGATTTAGAGGGGGAAAATCACATTTTTAAAGTAACATCCATGTTTATTTTCATGCCAAGGTCCATTAGTTGTGATTTGTATTTCCTTCCCATTCGCTCTTCTACAAAAGCCGGATTATTGGAAGACCGGATTGGCGACTTACCGGATTAGAAAAGCAATAATGCAATGGAAAGTGTTTTTCTCATATGCCCTTGATATAAGAAATTTGTGTTTTGTTAACTAGATTAAAAAAAATGCAACAACATTTAATTGTAACCCCCTGAAACCCTTCACTGCTTAAATGTATCGCTTAGGAATCCTGAATGACACAATTTAATATAATTTAGCTTATGATATTTGTTTAAAATTAGTTCATGAAAATTGTATTCACTTTGTGTATGCAGATTTTATAACAACACTCAAATGACATAAAAATTTCTTTATATACCTTACATCTCTCGAAATTTGTACTGTACATAGGATATCTTATAAAAATTTTTATACATTATATTCTTGAGATGCTATTCCATACATGAAATGTGAAACTAATCACAGTAAGTGTTTGAAAATGAAACAAGATTATTTGCAAAGTTTGATTTTTGAGGTCATTTTGTGATACGCGGAATGTTTCTGCAGGATTGGAAACCTATAAAAATGAATGTAGTCAAACCAGAAATTGTAAATGCATCAGAAACAGTGAATGGATACAACTCGGAAAGAAAGTTTTTTAAAAACAATTTCAGTGATATTTGGCAGAAAATAAAATTTTATTTTTATTTAAATTTCTGACAGCTACAGAGAAAGGAACAATAGCTAAGTTTTCAGACTGTGAAAAAGAACGTGTAAATAATATGGAAATAGAAAAAAAAAATCCCAACAGGAATTCACTATCTGTGTAACCTTTTTTTATGTTTTATAAATTCGTTATATGTTAGAAAAAAATGAAAGGTATTTCTTTGATTTAATTGTTGTTTTGTATCTCATTTTTATTTTCATTGCTTCCGTTTCTTGCTCAGACAAAACAATTTTTATGAATGAATAAAAATAATATTTTTCGAGACATTGTTAATCGATACATAGTTAAAAGAGAATTTTTTTTATTAATTATTGCAAAGAATTTCTTGAAAAATCGTAGAGATTAATTTATTTCTTTTTCCAGACATCAGCAGATCATTAAAGAGTATAGGAGTCATTAAAATGTTCTAAATCAGAATAACAATGAAAGGGAAGTATTTGCTTGAGGGAAAATTCTGTCGGAAATTGGATGATAAAAATAAAAACGTTGCCATTGTTTATTGAATTAATTAGAAGTCGATCGTCGTTGATTAAACAGACGTATTCGCAGACATAATAGTAAATTTTAAAAAAAATTCAACCTTGAAATTTTCACAGAACTTCAGTTTTCAAAAATCTCTGAGTGCAAAAAATTGTCCTGAGACTCCTAAGTTGTCTGATTGTCTGTAAACATACTAACTCAAAAATGCCTTAAGCTAGACGACTAAAATTAAATATGTGATTTTTACATAAATTTTGAAGGATTTTGAGAAATTCTGAACGTAATCAACTCGAGAAATTTTTCTATCTGTTGTTGTTTCTTATGGCACTTGCCATTTGGACAAGCCCGCTGTTACGAAGATAGCGATTTTAAGCCGGTGGGGGAGCGTCTCTTGTTTTTATAGTCGTAGGGCCAAGATTACGACTTTGCTACTCACGCATCACTCATTCGTTTGCACAACCCCTTTTTACAGGAGGACACATTCATACATCTCACAGATAGAACAACGGAAGAACAACCATGCCCAAACCGGGACTTGCACTCAGGACGCCCAGATCACGGGGAAGACGCGCTACCCCTATGCCAGGACGCTGGCAATTTTTCTATCTATCCTTTCGATAGGAAATGAGCGTTAAAACTACAAAATGAAGCGAGACAGATGGATAAAAATCAGTACACTGTTTTAGCTTCCAAAGACTAGATTCAAATCAAATTTTGGACAAAATCCATCCTTGGATTGACTGTCTGTCTGTGTGTACATTCATATGCATGTAAACGCAATAACCCTACAAGGTTGTTTTAGATAAATGAAACTTAGTATGCTGTCGAGTTATTGAAATTGTAATTCCGTGTCAGAGTTTGTTTTCAATTGGTTGAAAAAAAGGCACCCAAAATACCGACTTTGTTTTTTTTTAATGTATTAAGAAGCACAAAATGAACACCACTTTAAAAATTAAAGCATTCTTGGCATTCATGGCTTTTACTAAATAGCATAATCTTTATTCGAGGGAAAAGGGAGTTTGATAATTTCCAATCATTTTTTTTTTCATTTCAGCAGCGGTGGCAGTCTCGTTCCTGGAGCAGAAATTATAGTTAATTCCTTTAGTAATAGTAGACGCTTTGGTAGTCCTTTGTGTAATTTTGCAAAGCATTCCTTTGCTTTGACATAACAGCAAAATTTTGAAAATAGCATTTTTCAAGGTTACTTGAGTATAACTTTCAAATTCAAAACATCCAGTCTCACAATGAATGTCTAACATTCTTCCAACGCTTTCTTGAGCCCAACCCATCCCCAGATAAGTTTGTTTCTTTTTTGGGTTTCGAAGAATGAGTTTCAAATCAAATCGTCTAGTGAATCGAATCAATTCTTAGAACAATTTTGCAATGAAATATGGCGTTTCTGCTGAATTAAAGTTTCAGAAATGGGATTGGAATTCAGATTCAGCATAGTCTTCTGAACATGATACAAATTATGAGAACTCTCTCAGAACGGAAGCTCAAAAATGGAAATTAAAGGAACGGTAGACTCTTTCAGGGACTTTGGCGAATTTTTCCCTTAGGGATATGAAATTTTTTTTGCATATGTATTAAAATATAATATATCAAATACATTTAAAAACTGGTTAAAATTTACTATTTAAAAAAAATCAAAAGATATATATTTTTAATGCTTTAAAATATTACAGGCGTTTTATTTTTTCCTTGCTACCAATGGAAATTGATTTAGAACAAAATTGTATATGATTTCGTAATTCCAATTAAATGGTTTTTAGAAATATTTCTGTCCACTCGCATTGAATCTTCGTAAGAATTTTATGTTTTTCTAAACTAAAATTGACTTTTCACTATCTAAAAAAACTTGACACTTAAAAGGAAAAACCTATTGTCTTTTAATATTTAGACAAAATCTTTACTATAAATTGTATTTAATTTCCTCAAAAATTAAGACACCTGGAGCATTTAAAAGATATTTAAAACTATATTTAGAATATCATTTTGGGAAAAGTCATAAAAATGTATTTTTTCCCCCTGAGACCTTCAAATATTCATTTTGTTTAACTATAGATTTTATAACTCTATTTTAGTTGAATATAAACATATATTGTGGTGATGAAACAATAAAAATAAAATTTCATATTTTCACCCGTTTTTGCTTATTTTAAAGTTCACATTGTCCTTAATATGAGAGAATACATGCTGAAGAAACATCTGGTAATTATTTGTACTCTTCAAGAGCTTCAAGAGCTACCTAAGGAATAAATATTTATATTCGGTACATGTACTTTTAATCAAGCCTAATATATATAATTTATCAGCTCTTGTTACCAAATTTGTCTAAAATACTTATGGAAAAATTATATTTCGTATGCATTCCTCATAGAGGCTGTAACCCGCTTAGTTTTTACAATATATATATATATATATATATATATATATATATATATATATATATATATATATATATATATATATATATATATATATATATATATATATATATATATATATATATGTAAGCAACATTTTGAAAAATGCAGTTAAAACTTAATTCATGAAATAAAAATTAAAGGATATTTTTTGAGTTTTTATTGCATTTTATAATAAATTGTAAAGAGTTTCTCAAAATTACCGCAAGAATTTGCTCCCATTCGTGCAGTAAAGTGCTGGCAACCTTATTAAATACAATTTCACAGCTGAAGTTTAGGGCTGGTAAAAATGGAGCGTTACATGATAGAACAACATTTGAATTAAAAAACACACACATTTTTTTTTCTTTAAATTGTAATATTTTCATTGAATTGAAAAGTATATAGGATAAGGTTATATAAGCAATAACACATAGGGCAGATGATCTGCACAGCTTTGCTGGCACAGACGCTTGGTTTAGTTTGATTTGGTTTAGTTATATTAACGTCCCGTTTGAAGCAACTCTAGGGCTATTTTGGGATGGACCTCGCAATTTTGAACCGCGGTCAGATGACGAGGACGACACCTGAGCTGGCACCCCCCTCGCCACACCAGCGGGAGGACGTTTGGACAGGACGGATTTAACGGGCAACAGACCCCCTTACACGACGGTTCTTCGGTGGAATCAGGTCTCGAACCTGGAACCCTCCGGTCCCGAAGCCGAGACCTTATCACCAGGCCACCGCGGCCCCGCTGGCACAGACGCATTCTTTTGTGGAAATTGTTCATGACCATTGTACATAAATGTGTCTAAATTTCGTCGATGCAGCGTTCAATTTCTTCCTTCAATGTATGCATGTTTGTAGGCTTGTTGGTATAGACCTTTGACTTCAAATAACCCCATAAAAAGAAATCCATTGGTGTTAAATCACACAATCTTGGGAGCCAATTCTCAAATTTTCAAAATGTGGCCGCTAGACTTTCATTATTTTTGAAATATTGTTTAACAATGAATTTTTACTAACTCTAAACCATCAGCTGTCAAATGTTTTTTAATAGGGTTACCAAGATTTTATTGCACGAATGGTGGCAAGTTCAAATCGCATTTATTTTGGGACATCCTTTACTACCGTGTCAAATCTCTTCCTTTCCTCTCTGCTAAACTTTATCTTATCTAATGTGTTAATGAGGTTTTATGTGTATTTGTTTAATCGATTGAATGTTGATTGATTTGAATAATTTCTTATGATTCATGTTCTGAAAAATACCTTAACGGTAAATTTAGAATTAAAGCTGAAAAATTAATTTTAAGTTTTAAATAATTTTTATGAATCAAAAGTAATGTATTATACTTCTATCAATATTTAGTTCACCTGATAATATTAAGCTAAATAGGACATCATTTTCATGACGATTTTTTGAAATGATTTATTATTTCTTCCATTACTCTTTACTCACTTATAACTTTATCTTATCTAAGGTGTTAATGAGGTTTTATATCTCTTTGTTAAATCGATAAATGATAGATAAAAAAAGCTTTTGACTAGGTAGATATATTTTTATATATCTGATTCTTTTCTTTCTCAATTTCTTATCAATCATACTGTTATAAGTATATATCTTCTTATTACTATTGAATTGTTATTTTGTTTCAGAAAAAAATTTCTTCATTCTTACTATCAGATTACTACCTTATTAAATTTAATGATCCTTGTATAAAAAACTTTAAATGGTTGAGAAAGAATGAAGGTGAAGTTAATAAGTGCAAAATCAATTAAATGCAATAACACGAATACATTCCGGACATCCATTAGTTCAACGCCTTTAACAAATACCTGCATACATTATCTACAAAAACAATACATTTCAGAGCCTCTGCAAGAATAATTATATAACATATTGCAATTTTCTCTATACGCATTCTACACATCCTTATACGAACTCGTTCTAGTTCGAAAAACTATTCAAATTTACATACTACTGAAAAAGATAAATCTACTAATCGTGGCATGTATTGGCATTTAAACAAACTAACCATTGTTTTCACTAAGTTGAAACTCGAGGCTCAAAAGTTTAAACAACAAAAGAATAAAAAAATCGTCCTTTGGAAGCGAGCGCGCGTGCGAGGCGAACAGGTTGACGGCCGTAGTCCTTGGTCAAGTTATAAATGAGTTCATCATCATAGATCCTTAATTTGCAACGCGCTTTGAACACACGTTTAGAGTCGCGTTCAAGTCGAGTAAAAGTAGTGAGATTTTATTTCCCGATTGATAGAATCTACAATTACTTTTTTGTATTGATGATAACTCAAAAAATCGAAGAACGTGGTGAAATATGTTGCTTTCGTTAATAAATATTTATGCAATGCAGTGTTGAGGAACAGGAATTTAGATTTGTTATGATATTTTTTCAGTCTTGTTAATGTTGGAGAAATTATGTTTCAAAACCCTTTTCGTGACCTTTCATTCCTATCTGAATTCTTCCAATTTTCTTTGATTTATGATCATTTCGTAAAATTACATTTCAGGCATCTTGTTTTATTTTACATAAGGGATTATTTTTATGAATCGAGGGAATTATTATTTTTGCAAACTTTCCAGAATTATTACAATCTGTGGGGAAAATAACAAGTGGGTATGAAATTTATAAATATTTTTTAATTCTAAATTGATGAGGTGTGTTTTTAAATGTGTGCAATTGTTCCATTTTACTTAAGTAAGAATGTTGTCTTTTATTTTGACTTTCATAGATTTTTATGCTTAAAATACAGCGCAATTTTCGTATTTAAAGTGCCTATTATTTTAACCGAAATTTTCATCGATATTTTTTTAAAATGCACATTTTAAGCTGATAGTCTATATAATTTTCGAAATTATGAAGGCAGATTTCATAACTCCTAATTAGTTTTTCCATTATTTCCTGAAAGAACGGCGTCATCAATGAAGATAACTACTATTTCACACGAATTGCGCAATAGTGTGCAACAAGTTTTATAGCATATTAACATTATTAAACACTGCACCTTATATAAAAACATATATTTTTCGAAGCTTTACTATATATAGATGTGATTGCGCGCGTACAAGTAAGAATATAATTTATATAAAATATTTTCTTGAATATCAGTGAACAACAACTCGAAGGGAAATTATTGCAATATTTAACCGGCCTTGAGTGCTCCCCTCCAATTTCTATTACATGGCGCAATATGGTAATTGCATTATATTGAGAAAAAACCCACCATACATTTTAGATGTTTACGTTTTGATTTGCTGAGTTCAAAGTGTGGCGCGTGTGTGAAAACTTAGTGAAAATATCATTTCAAATTTCATTCATATGGATTAATAAATTGACACGTTCATGTATAGGGGACGTGGTCGCCTGGTGGTAAAGTCTCGGCTTCGAAACAGGAGGGTTTCAGGTTCGAGACCCGATTCCACCGAAAAACCGTCGTGTAAGGGGGTCTGTTGCACGTTAAATCCGTCCTGACCAAACGTCCTCCCACTGGTGTGGAGAGGGGGGTGCCAGCTTAGGTGTCGTTCTCGTCATCTGACCGCGGTTCAAAATTACGAGGTCCATCCCAAAATAGCCCTAGTGTTGCTCCAAAACGGGACGTTAATATAACTAAACTAAACTAAACTAAACGTTCATGTACATTTGAATATACAGATGTACCTCCTTGTTGACAGATTTAACACAAAAGCTTTCATTTCTAGAATATTTTAATAAAATTAGATTTTAGATTCCTTCCATTCTTTCCTAGCTTGAAATACGATGAGCTTCTGGTCTCAAAGCGTAATGTTGTGAATAGGTACGATTGATTTTTGAGCATGTGCAAGACCTTGACATCTAAAAATTGAATTAATTTTATAGATATTCATCGTAAATTTTTATTTTCTGAAGCGTAACTATTGGAATAATTCATTATAACTGTAGAATTCGTTTGGAGCATAATACACAAATTAAAAAATATATAAAACTATTCAGTATTCCGAGATGGGGACTGAGGACCAGCAAATTGCGAAGTAAAGGCACTGCCGTTATAACCACTTAGCCGAATGTATTTCTGATGCTCTGTACATATGAGCATACAGTCAGATAAACTTTACTTAAAAGATTTCGCACAACATATTTCAGAAATCTGGAATATTGATATTAAGATATAGTATTATAAAATGGTATATTCGAAATAGGAATGATCTGAAACATAGATATTCTTCAAAATTTTGGAAAAGTTAAATTTATTGACGACTACACTAAATAATATTTTCAATTAATATTTTTGAAAGAGGCGTTTTAAAAATCTTTGCGAAAATGATGATTTTTAGCCTAATTTCAATGATATTTAAAGAAAATAGTATACAAATTCTGTTTGGCAGTAAACCATATTGCCCTTATTCCAATTTATAACACTTTTTTAAGTAAAAGTGATGACAAACAAATGTAAAAGCATTCTCACTTATGGATATAATTCCATATTTGTCGTCATCCGACTAAGGAGTTCTAAAAAGTACAAATTAAAAAAAAAACAAAAAAACTACCAGCATTGCATTTTTAACGATCACCATATTTTCTGCGTGTATAATAAAGCATAAATAAACCAACATGCAAGTATCATAAAAATTACCTTCTCTTCCAGCTTTTTTACCTAATGAGGAAAACTGCCGACAGTTCAATTCTCTTTCGTTTATGTTCGCAATTAACAGCATCTGCCCACACAGTTTTCTGAGCGCTGTTCCACTCTGATGAAATTCCTTCTTCAGCTCGAGCATTGAATAAAGCGCGACAAAAATTAACCCACTTTTCGATCTATAAAGAAGCAAGAGGAAGAATTAAACAATTTATCCGTCACCTTCGTCTCTCGATCATTCTAAATTGCCTTCGCAATAGTTTAGCTGCGTCCGCTTTCCGTTATTAGTAAAAACTATATTCCGCAGGCAGGCTATTTTGATGCGATAATTAGTTTGTAATGAGATGTTAAGGTGAAGTTACTACAATCAACAGGGACCGATAATAGAACTGTTGTTACGTGCATCAACAAAAATAAAATGCAGACAAACGTACTATAAAACTAAATATTGCATATAGATAATATTATCAAACTTACATCAACTTATTTTCATTCAACATTCTAGCATCGTTTTTAAATAACAAGTTCCAAAAGTATCACTGTTGCCAATCTGAATTTTACAACTATTTACAAAATAAAATTTATAATTATTAAAATAATCGTTAGCTACTTTTAAATAAAATATTTACGATTTATGCCGCAACAGAACAATTGATTCAGTGCAATGATATGCACTGTAAAAATATAATTTTTCCTTAGCATGTGAGAACATGATGTTGTTTTGGTTTGGGATTTTGAAGTGTCAAAATGCATGATTTGAAAATAAAGGGCATGGATCGGAAGAAGTTATATCTCGAAGAAAAAAAGGGGAATCAACGGGAAACAGCGAGGGAAGGTATCGAAAGAATATATATATAACTTGAAATTTGAGATTGTAGATTTCATTTATATATATTTATTTGTTTACAGCCAATTCAAACGTTACCACAGAACTAGCTGCGTAAACTGGGATTATTGTGACTGGTTGTTATGCTCATTAACTATCCAGCTTTTGCATATGAAGACAATGGCCAAAAAGTTAAAAAAAAATCTTTAGAATGTTGGTAAAAGGGTAGAAATCTTTTCATCATTTTTGAAAATATTTTTAAATTTTCATGATATTGTAATACTTTGTTAAAATCGTCGCTATCCATAATGGATCTTGTTCTAATTTCTTTGAGTTAGACACATTTTGTTATGTAGAGCTGAACCGAACCTATTCCCCCACATATACATCCCTCCGAATCTGTAGAAGTATTCAGGGAATCTTCCATGTCATGATATAATTTGCTCTTGCATCGGATGAAATAAGATGCTCATAATTTCATCAAGAAGATATGCTATGTTATTTTAATGGTTTTACAATTATTTTTTAATTATATATATGTAAACTATCATTACGGAATGAAGTCTCAAGACATCTTAATACTAGTAAAAATAAAAATGCCCGCTAAATTTATCTTTTAACTTTCTTGGTTCTGTGTTTTTTCATATAATGTTTACATATATTAAGCTGAATATTTCTTTTTTGTTTAAAACAATATAAAGAAATCACGTGTTTAAATATTTAACTAAACAACGAACACAACTTGAATTTCAAATCAGCAATAAAATCGTTTGCTGAAAAATAAACAGAGAATATTTTATAAAAATTGCCAAGATTCTAGAAAATTTTGTAAGACAGATAAATGCATTTTAATGTATGCATCATTAAATAATTATAAAAAAGTTTCAAATTTCGATGCAAAAATAAAATATTAAATTTTATTCATTTGGTTTATTGCGATTTCTAATTACCATGTTTACATACAATCAGCATAATTCTAAATTAAAAAAAAAATTCAAACTGAAAGGTCTAAAACTTGAATATTTATCACAATCTCCAAATAGAATTTTTAAGAAGGTAACTCTGTTTTCTTCATACATTTCATAATCTGCTCAAAAATTACTATAGAAAAAAGAAACTTTACAAAAAAATAGTTAACTTTATCATATATCAACTTATTTTGCTTAATCACCCCTTCAGAGGTATCAATTCTATCTTCCTTCAGTTTTTTTTTTATCTTATTTTAAAATCTTAATTATCTGAGAGGCTAATATTGTATTATACCTTGTAACATATTTTGTAACAATATATTTCATTAATTTGATCCTGTATTTTCGCTCTCGCATATTGCGATGATATTAAATGCATTTTCTGTGTACACAATATTGCTGCTGTATAAAATTAAAACAAATTTTAAAAATAGATATTAATCGATTATGACGATCAGCTATTCTCTCACAAAGTAGGCAAAAATGAATGAACTGATACTCAGCCGAAATCACTACATCGATTTCGCTGTTTCATATTTAATATGTAAAATATTGATATCTAGTTATATCATCAAAAATCATCTGTCCTCTTTGCTATTATTTAACCCTTCTTTGCATGATGATCGAAATTCCCATCATAACATTTAGTTAATAAAACATTGTACCCACAACGCGTGTAATATAAATTGGTTGTTAATGACAACTTTTTTCAAGATTCTACGTTCCTTATTTAGCTGTAAAAAGAAAATCAAATGTCACAATCATTGTAGCGAGTTTGAACATGTCATTCCACTGTTTGTTATGGTTGGAAGAAACATGCAATTTCTTGAATATTTTTTATAACTAATCTGAGAATATTTGGATAATAAAAGCGTTAAAGAATGGAGAAATTTATAAGAGAGGAAAATTGAATATTTTGTGATGAACTACTAGGATTTTTTACTACTGAGATTTTTTAAACATTTTTCCTTTAATCTAGTGCATGATTTATATCACCCTGATTTATTACACAAAAAAAGAAAAAAACTTGCATAGAAGGGTTAACAAAATAAAAGACGAAGGCCATCCCAGCCTCAATACCAGGAAAGAATTCACCAATTTTCTTAGCCTATATCATAATTTGGCGACATTTGAAGTACAGCTAACCAATCAGAATACTATATTATTATGCAAATATAATTTAAATTTACTTCCTTTGAATTACTTAAATTGTGCTATTCTTGGTTTTTGTGAGATATATATGATGAAATTTGGTCGAAATGTTTACCTTAATACTTTTAATATGATCGTCAATGGCAGTTAAGATTAATATGATTGTAATGTTACTTTTACTTCATGTTTGAATATTCTTTTTCATATTATAATCTTATAACAATATTCGCTTTTATAAATGACATAAAGCTATGCGAATGAAGCATGAAGCATCATTATGCTACTTGTTTTGCATTAAAAGTTTGATTCCTCCCTAAAAACATTTGCAGCACGTTACTTTAATTTGTTGTAATGACAGCTACTCTCGATTAAATAACAATAAAAGCCAAGAAAGAGTCAAGAACCATCAGATTCTTTTACTCAATGACGGGTTTCGGCATAGCTTGTTGCAAAGAGAAGAAAGCCATGGAATGGACTTTTGATCAATTCCAAAAAGTAACCTCAAAGTGACTCCAAGCGTTTAGGATGAAGGCGCGACCCCAGCTATTCGATGGCGTTCTCCCTTTTGTCTGAAGATCTTTCTTTCTTGTAAATACCGCGTTGGTTAACCGGGTACATTTCAATTTCATGCATTGTTGAATCCAATTACACCATAACTGAACTCTCAAGTATACAAGAAATGTTATGAGATAGCGGTCGGAAACAGGGACTGCATTTCGAAACTCGCAATTGTTTGTCTCAAAGAGATTTATACAAGGTTGTTACCTTCAGACTGATAAACGCAGCTTTCGTCTTCTACCAAATTTCGTCTTCTGCCAAATTTCAATGTTGTTTAAGAGGCCCTTATTAAACAATTATCGATTTCAATATAAGGTTTTATTTAAGTATATTGCTCAAAAACTTGAGATAGAATCTCTACTAATAATAAAGGGGATGTGTGTCAGTGTATCGGTGTGCGTATCTCTTGGTGCTCAATAGAGCGATCTAGATTTATCAGTCTTTGCATTGATGTTCTTTAAAGGGTATTAATTAATTCTAATCGTCTAAAATGGCTTAATTTTTATTAATTAAAAATATGCAAGATAAATCGCTTTCTAGAAATAATCCTGAAAATATGGTTTCATATAACTGTTTTATACCTATTATTCTATCAAATTTTGTGCAATATGCTTCCACGGGAAGTCTATCTGCCAAGTTGCCAGTGTGCAAATAAACATGCCAACTCAAATTCAATAAACCAAATGGCTGAGTTTTTATCAGACTGTAGGACTTTATGCTAAAATAGGACAAAAATGATCGTTCAAGTTATTGCCTATTCATGTATTTTTAAACTCAGTAATTCATAAACGTAGCAAGTTATGACAATAAAATTCGGTATGTTGACTTGATGTGAAAATCGTAGTAAATAGTATGCTCGTGTCTTGCAAGAGCTATGAAAAGGGTATTGTGTGTATAAAAGGCTTTTTAAATGTTATTTACTTTACAACGAGACCTAATAAAACGAAATGGGCAAATATTATGATAGAATATGAAAAAGGAGTGCTCCTGTTAATTTTCATTCCATCAACGTTTCAATATGTTCTGAAATATTTTTGTCATTTCTTCTGTAAAAAGAATTTATTTAATGATTTTTTACAGATAAAATCGTATTAATTAAACGGCATTAAGATAAGATTTTAAAAATATTTAAATAGATAAAAAAATTTTTTATTGATGACTTCAATTTATGTGAATCAAACATAAAGGCTGAATATCATTATTAGCTAAGTATTAGAGCTCGTCTAACTAAATGTAAATAAATAAATAGAAATGTTCATATTATTTACCAATAAATTAAATCCAAGAATTTTATCGGTAGTGTACTAGTTTTTCAAAATTCACATTTTATAAACATGAAAAGATTAAATGGCCATAAATTTGAAAAAAAAAACTTAATAATGTTTGCGATATTTTTTCATTTTTATTTAATATTTAATTTAGTAATAAAAAACTAAAAATACTTTGGTAATAAAAATTAGAAATTCCTTTTATAATAGTGTTGAAAAATGAGGTCTCATAGTTGTTGCTTAAAGAATCATCATATTTACTTAAAAATTATCCTTTTGGTAATTTACAAATAGGAAGTAGCTATTGCATAATTCAATATTAATACGAGTTATCTCTTAAAGTAACTAAAAGAAATAAAGTCAATAAAAATAACAAATTAAAAGAAGATAAGCTGAATAGTTAAAAGAAAATATAAAACTCTCCTCTTCTAATCTTTTGTATCTTCTTGAATAATTTTAGATAACAACGAATAATCTATAATATTCTTTCATATTAAACGAGAAAAAATATGTCCCATAATCCATAAAACATAACATCGAAATAGTTACATTCTTATGTTGTAGTAAGTAAGCGTATTAAAGGATTACTGACAAATCTTATTTCCATTCATCCGTAAAACGGAAACAGTTAAGACAGCAGAAGGTTACGAGATATAAAATAACAATGAACAAACGAAATACTCTTGTTTATAAAAGCATTTACTTATAAGAAGTAAAAGTGATTAATTTGCTTTAAAAATGGTTCGTATGCATAAAATTTATAGAAAGTAAATAAAAGTTCAAATAAAATGAAATTTCGGTTCAGTAGATAAGTTCATTTCACCACCCAAAAGACATTTCTACACAATTGCTTTTCCTTGCTGAAAAATGTCAAAATAACAAATCATTAATGCATTTGGTAAAAACTATAATAAAATTACACTGCATGATTTTGCTTTTAACCCTTGTTGTGCAAATATATATAATTATTTAAAAATAATTTTGAGCTTTATTCAATTAAAAATAAGCAAATGAAATGTTTTATTGATTAATTATAATTTCGCTATTTTTTAACAGCGTTATTTTTTATTCTTCCTTTCCTATATATTTTCTTTCTTCTTCGTATTTTCTTCAACTTTCTAATTTAAAAATGTAAAATAACTTTATAAGTTAGTGATTTAATTACTTAAAATTTAAATTTTATACGACAAAGAAATGATTAATGTAAATACTCTTCTTGAGGCTGTGTTCGATTAAGATTTTAGATACTTAGATTTATGAGTAAAAGCTATAAATTTATTTTAAAAATATCTTAGAAAGGAAATTCTGAAAATTTTGTAAATAATTCTAATTGATATTCAACTAATTAGATTTGCTAATTAATTTTCTTTAGTGTCTTGAATAAGAAAAAATTAGGAAGAAAGCATGCTTGATGTTATTTCTATAATTTAAAGAGTACATCAGATGAACAGATGTATTATTAAAATAATAAAATTTATTAATGTTTTATTTATATTTATAAATTGTTAGCGTAACCCCCTGTTGCAATTATTAGCGCACTATTAATGCTAGCAACCAGAATAATAAATAAATATATATTGATAATATGATGCATTTTAAACTTTCTCTAAAATATCGTACAATCTTTGATATGAAAACAATTATTGAAGTTGATATGAGAAAATTATGAAAAAGTTTACTGTGACTTATTCGAATTTTATTAAACGAACTAAAGAAAAACCATTTCAGAAAAAAATGGAAATTTATACTAAATATTATTACATTCTTTAATATAAGTTATACAACCATATCAGAACATTTTTTTGTAAAAACCAACAAAATGCATAGACGAAAAACAAAACAAAACAAAAAAAAATCAAAATACTATTTAGAATTAGAATTTGCTTATGGTTACCGGTATTCTATAACACTATAAATATTTTCTGCATGAACTTAAAACAATATAGGAAGATATTCTGTCTTGACACCAATTTTTTTGCAAAAAACGGAAACGTAAAGTTTTCTCCAACATATGTGCATAACTGCATTCAAAAGTCTCAAAACTGCAATCCAATCTAATCAGATAGTTAAGTTAATAGGTGAAATTCAACTTAGCAGACCAACCAGTTTCTTATACAGAGAACATGGAATAATTCTTATTTACGCATAACA
Source organism: Argiope bruennichi (assembly GCF_947563725.1). Lineage (NCBI taxonomy): Eukaryota > Metazoa > Arthropoda > Arachnida > Araneae > Araneidae > Argiope > Argiope bruennichi. The sequence goes on along the minus strand of NC_079153.1, from coordinate 68,250,283 downwards.
CTGAAAAAGATTGATTTTATAAGAAACTTAACTCATGCAGTCTTTGCAATGACAACTTCTCAGAATAAAATAAATTTTGGAAACTTGTTGGCTAACTCTTAGTACTAAATATCGACGCGAACTGACATGCATAATATAATTGAGTTTTAGTATGATTGTAACGTCATTTGATTCGCTTCCATTGGATGTTGTATGAAATAAAGATATAAAACAAAATATCCGACAAAACTATTTGTGTGAAAGACAATTTATAATCTTCTCACAGCATGGGATTTTTATTATTTTTAATAGTGTCTAGATTTTTAATTTCAAACTTATTTAGTTTCATTCTATTCTATATTTCATTTGTTTTCATAATAATAATTTATATGTCACGTGATCGTTAATTTATTTATATTAATCATTAAAAACTTCTTTAATATTAAAGTACTGAATTAAAATATTCCTTATTTCGTAGAAAGGTTTCACTGTAACTTTGTTATTTCTTATTCGTTGAAATGATTTTGTATTTTTATTTGATTATCGAATTTTCTATTATTAAAAGTTTTTCAGTACTTGACACAATATTTACAAAAAACTATTAGTGCAGATTTAACATTTCAACGAAAAAATGCTAATCTTTTTCTGATTAAATCACTTTTCATATCGCATAAAATTATTTGTGCTGTCCAATTCAGAATTTCGTTCTTCTATATGAACGATTTTACTTTGCATAAGGATATTACACTCTGAATTAAGAGATGTATTTTTCGGATTTATTTGTCTGATGCGGTTTTGTAGCGAATTGTTTACATAATTCGTAAAATTTTAAAATAATTTTACATCATTGTTATTTTTGCTTGATGCTTTATTTTCTTATTTTACTGATATTATTTTCTGATATATTATTTAAATCACGAAATATAATTTATAATTTAACCAAGACTTCAATGTTGGATTATTGTCTTCTATTTCGCTATATTTTTACGGATTATATTATATTTGCTACTTTATATAAACCTGCTATATTATTCAGCAAGCATACTGGTGGATTAATTGCAATGTAGTCGCTTTTCTTTCAATACGAAACTTAAAATTTTAAGTAAAATGAATAGGAAATTAGAGATAGAAATAATAGAAAATTGTTTTAGCAACGCACTTGCTTAAATGAAATTTTCTTTCAATATGACTAGAAAACGTATCTTCTGAAATGAAAATTATCTTTATGAAGTAAAACAAAAAGAATATTACAATAAAATTCAACGGAAGCTTATAACTCTGTTCTTCAATAATATTTTCTTTTATACTGTTGAGTTTAAGAAGAGCAACGTAGTTTAAAGTTAACTGAAATTTCCCTTTTAAAAATGAAAAACATTTTGTTATACCGGAAACTAAACCCAAAATTGTTTTGTTTCGGAAATGGATAAAGAGTTTTTTATAGTTCACAAATTTTTATAACGTTTTCTTTTTACGACTTTCTTGAACACATGCATTTTCTTTTTGATGGTGATCCAACTTCGAGAACAGAATAGAAAATAAAAACCTAAACGAGGACATGCCTCCGATAAAGTTGTTATCACACCGAAAAAACTCCTCGAACTAAAGTTCTGTTCCAGATTTCATATGGGAAAATAAAAAACGGAGACTGTATTCTCATGCAAAAGAGTAGCAGTTAGATTCTAAAAAATGCTAACAAACAAAACATGCAATTTTCTGAAACAAAGCTCCTTGGCTGGAATGATGAAGGAAAATCATTTATGGTGAACGGTTTGAATCGTGATCGGAATTGTTTATTGGTTACGATGCTGTCGATATAAAACTCGCAGATGAAGTTTCAGACTTTCGTGCGTCTTCCGATTGGCGTGATTTACTATAAGGCGACTTACAGTAAAAAGCATATTTTTGGAAAGTCCAGGAAAGCGGAAGTGAGTAATAACTTGGCGGAAGTAATTTCTAGTTATTGATATGTTTGATAATTTTTTTATTTCGTCTTAATGTGGGTAATATTGCTTCCAAGCATTAAAAGTGCGGTTAGAAAATGCTTATGCTAATATCTAAAAATTAATCCTACGGTTTTCTGATGCGGTTCAAAGTCTATTATGATAAAATCTGATTTTCTATATATGGAATATATGAATAAAAATGATAAATTATTACAATAAAAGTGATTTTATAATAGAAAATTTAAACATTAATATGATAAAATCTACATTTATTATTTCTAACATTTTGAAAATGTACTTCATTTGATACTATAATTTTTGAATTATTGTTATCTTGAATAATTTAATATGACTTAGCATTGTATCGGTTAAAATGTAAAACAGCAAAACGACAAAGACAAATTGTAACATAAAAATCTAAATTTATATTTAAAATAATCAGGAAAATCTAAGAACGAGAAGAATATCCTCCAGCCCTAACCACAGGTGCCATTTCGTCAATTTTGTTTCAAAGGAACCCTAAATATAAAATCAATGGTCATCAATCCCATATCTCCCTGTTTGAGCGAAATCTCAAAATCATTATTTTACTCTACATTCTCTGCGGCAAAAATAATTCCTCACAACAAGCTTGTCCAATCCCAATAATTGTATCGATTGCATCAATTTTTATTTAAAATTAAATTTTTTTTCTCCATAGATAAAGGCAAAAAAGGGAATTCTCCAATTTTATCCTCCGTATCGATCCCGCCAATCTATTTCAAATGAAAATTCTTTCCTCTTAGATCGATGGTCTCCTGTCCCATATAACCTCAATATTCGAGAGAATTTATCTGCCCTAAACATTGAACCGATTCCGTTAATGTTTTTTTTCGTATGAATGAATAATCAAGATCCCTAATTATTAAAAGAAATAATCCTTTTAAAATTCCTCATTTAAATAAAAAGTTATCTATAATACTATTCTTCGATAGTTTTTAGGGATACAGAAAATTGCAAATAATGATGTTCATAGTTGGATTAAAACATGTTCCAGAAACATAAATATGAATTATATGTAAGTTTTAATTTTAATTTTTTTTGCCAATGTTGTTGTTCGGCCTTTTCCCCCTGAAATGATTCCAGAAAGGTAACATAGCCACCTATATACAAAAGCCGGGTCAAGCTTTTACTTCCAACGCTACCTATTAACTCCAAATCTATATGATTAATAGAAGATGTTTTTCACTTCTCCTATATTATAAGATTTAGATTTGACTAGATATGCCATACCAAGTGGAAACATATACATTTAAATGAATTTTATTGAATCTTCAGATTCGCAATTCAATCTCTTTATTTTATTTACTTTATAAAATGTATTTCCTAAATGGAATTTTTCACATTAGTCATTGCCTATACTTTCAAAGATAGTTATAGGAAGAAATATTTATTTTAGAAACAAATAAGTAGTTATTTGTAATCGTAAGCAAATCACCAATATTTTAAATCTAATTAAAAATACAAGTAAATTCAAAAACTCAAATATTACGTCACATATATTTTGATCTCAAAAGAGCTTGATAGTAAAACATTAAAAGAACAATTCAATTAATGTTAAATAACTTGATTGTTTAGTTCCAAAATTTTCCATTTTAATACAAAAGATTTTTATATAATTATTTTGTGATTGATGTGAAAATTTAATGTACGTGAAAGAAAATTTCATTGTCTTTCCTATGACGAATACTTTTCTTTTATGCAACCTGTTAAGCCCCACTACTTTCTTTTTGAAGAGTGCATATTTTAAACAAAAGTGCATTTATAATTTTAGCAATGATTTGTTATCTCCAGTCTTCTTTATTAATCTAAAATTCCCAAATTAGTGTCTATTTTATTTATCCAGAATTTATTTATTACAAAAGACCATTATCAAATGCAAACTGTACTAACAAAAGAAATCAAAACAGGAATTTCTTTTCTTGGTTGTTATTAAAAATAATGTACAAGAATAGAGGACTTACATTTGTTAGTATGAATTTTAATATTTCATTAAATTAAAATTAAAAATACTATCCAGTATATATTTTTACTTTAATACAGACAATTAGTATAGATTATAGTAATAAGCCCATCTTAAAGGCATGCATTAAAGGCACTGAACTAACAAAATAGAGTGCTTAAAATAAAGATTGATTAATTTATCTCAACAACATGCGATTTAATTAATTAATTAATCATATGTTATATAACGCTTACATATATAATTTATTTGCGATATTTCGAAAGCTAAAGTGTAAATTTTCTCTTTTTGCTATTGAAAGACAAATTCAGAATGCTATTTAAATAAATCGCAAGGGCTATACAAAAAGCAAATGAAAAAAATCACAACCGGATGTTTATCAATTGATAGCAGAGAAGCCTGCATTGTCACTAGGAATTCATGTATATAAATTGAGGACATTTGAAGAATGATATAAATTATGTAGGTAAGGCAGAAGATTTAAGTTTCCAGAACGCTTTCAGATTTAGAAATTCTGCGTACTTTATTTATAACCTTTCATTTCTATTTCTGAACTTTCATTGTCCTTGGATTTGTAAAAAAATTATTAAAATACTTGAAACTAATTATAAATGGAATGGAAGCTAGGTATTGCAATGCTTACTTTACTTTGCTCCGCGATTTCGCATCTTAGATTCTTACTGAATTCTTGAATAAAAGTCCAGTCTCTTAAAGAATACGTTTATCGCCTGCTTATATCAATTAAAACAATGACAAAATTTGAAACTATAACACACTATTTTAGAATTTCGCACAAAATGATGATAGAATTTATCCTTCAAGATCCCGATACGTGCGCGTGGAAAAAATTTGGCTTTTATCAAACTCGCTACTATCACATTGACAATTCAAATTAAAAGACATAATCACATGCGACATTTAACGAAATATTTTGCCACTCGCATCAAATAAATTAATAATTATTTACATCATATGTAAAGCATTTAAAGCCTATAATCCGAAATCTCTTATCTTAAAAATGTTAAATATTCACACGTTATGAATTCGTCTATCTTGATCGCATCTCTACTGCATTCGGCTTCTAATAACTTTTCCATCACGCAATTTATAGAAAGAACGTTGACCTAAAATATTAATAAGAGCAAAATGAAAATTCTACTTTGAAGTCCTATTCAAAGGAAAAATTCTTTTAATTCCAACATTATCCTTGTGGAAAGCACTGGTGAAATATTTAATGAAACAATAACATTGATGTGGATTACTTTTTTGCGGTGTTTCTAAAAACTCGTTACGAAATGGGGTTCAAAATTAATTTAAAAAATGATTAAAATTAGTGAAAACTTGTGCGTAAATAATACTAATGTACTATAAAGTACAATAAAGTAAAGAATTTCCTATAATGACAGATTGGAAGATTTGGCAGAAGACAGTCATCATTTTAGGTAACCTATAACAGTCATCACAGTTATAGGTTATTCCCTTATGATCAAATATATAATAAATTCTGTAGTATTTTTTTTAAATTTTAGTAAACTTTACAAAATGTGACTTATTTTCATAATTGACAGCGATATACACTTAGGAACTATTTCAATGTGTTAATTTTCACATTTATTTACTTTTGCCATATATTGCAGAAAATTACAAATACTGCTTTATTCCAAAAATACTTATTACAACCTGAGTGAAGATCATTCCGATCGTTGAACTGTTTGTTTAACTATAAAAGATTTTAAAGAATTCATTTTATATAAAGCTTTCTATCTTTCAGTATGCATATTCAGAATACAAAAATTCAAATTTTTATTCTGATACTATTCCTAAATCCTGTTTCTAACAAATATATACTAATAATATCCTGCTTTTTGAGAAATAATAGTTTTTGTTGTTATCGACAAGACATTAGTTCTACTGACCAACAAATTTATTGGTTATTCGTTCCATATTATTTTCCTTCTAGCGATGTGTCACAGCAATTAATTTTATAATTGAGAAAAAGAGGAATAGATTTCTAGTTTCTATAAATAGATTTCCGATTCAATAGCCTGATTGCCATCTGATAAATCAATTTAATTTTTGGAAGTTGACGTTTTCCTAGCGAGTTGAAACTTTCACACAGTTTGTAGATGAAAACCGGCAGGCAAAATGAAGAAGCTTTCAGTTGATTATTTTCCTTGACCCAATAACGTCTCAAAACGACAATTTATATTCTAGAAAGGATACTTGAATACAGATTGAATAATTAGGCATTCATCCATCGTCACTTGCGTCGCTTTCTTTAGAAGAATCTTCTAGAACTTTTTTTATTCCACTCTTCGTATTGCCAAAAGAGTGTTTGGGAATAGTTAATGGACGAAATGGCGATAAAGCTATAATTTTCATTTGAAGTAAATGATTTTGATTAATTCTTTTTTCTCATAGTTTAAAGCTAAATCGTTCTATTGTTATTTTGGCCCTAATGAACCACGTAAAGTTATCATGTAATTCATTATATTCATAATTATAATTTGGTATTCATGTTACGCAGATACTGTTTGACCTGAAGGGCCTTGAACTTCTTGAAAGAAAAGTAATAATTTAATTATTAAATTGATTCTGCGCAGTAGCAGGAGAAGTTGAAGCTGCTAATAATTAGGTATTTTTTCATTTTTGGAATTTTTTAGCAATTTTCAAAATGATCATATATTTCTGAGTAGATGAGACATTTCATTTTTAAATTCTGACGCCTCATTTCCAAAAAAAGTATCTCGAATTAATTTTGACTTTTAGTGAAATTTGATGACTTTTTATAATTTAGTAAGTCATATTTGGAAATAAAAAGACGCCACTAAGATTTTAAGTCTTTCTTCTTATCTTCTGCACACATCTAATCTGCTCATTTTAGTAGTTATTAATAATAGATTTAAGGTTTCTTTAATATTAACCCCCTTCTTGTGTTACTGTCTATTGAAATTATATTGTAAAGTAATTTAACGCCCGAACCTCGCTCCATATATATATGATGGAACTTATTAATCTCTGTAAGGGGTTAATAAGTTCCATAATATCGGCATATTCCAAAGCTATTTAACTTCTATCGGGTGTGGTTATTTTCCCAGAAAGCTAGGCTATATTCGAAGTTTGTTCTTGAAATCGTCTGGCAATGGTTTCACGTCCTTTCTGTTATCTTCATAGATCTCCAAGGATTGTGTATAAACGAAAACAAGAAGCGGAAAACCACAATTTCGATCGCTCATTTCCCCGCTCTCAAAATAGTTAGATTTTTCATTTTGGTTTGATCATTATACTTGTAAATTTTTCGTTCCTATAATGCTGTAGCTGTTTATTACAAAATGGATTTGATGTAATGAATGTTCTTTAGAATAAGTGAATGGTAATGATAATGTTAATATGTTAATAGAATTACTGTTAATGACTTTTTTCCTAGTTCTATGACAAGGTATAACAAATGGCATCTTTACAATGATAATAAGTTGCAATAAATCTTATGGATGGTTTAGAAATAATTTGAAGTTATAAATGTAAGATTCATGTACATAAAATACAGTAGACTCCCGATTATCCGAGGGCGGGTTATCCGCGCCTGCCGCACTAAGTATTTTTTTGCTTCCAAGCAAACAGAAAATGCTTCCAAAGCAAGAAGCAAACACAAATGACTGATTTCTTCAAAAAGATGTAGTTTTACAGTTATGCTTTTGTAATTACATAATACATTACAGTATTAAAACAGTACATATGTATTAATTTTTCTGTGTATCCTTGACGCCTCTCGTAAATGCAAAGCACTTTTCTGTTTTCATTAACAAAATGCATTTTAGGTTAGTTTTGAGTGATATACTAAAATAGTAAGCGTTAGTTAAACATTTCCTGCTTTTTATTTTACGTTTTATTGTACATAAAACGATTTTTCAAAGTTGGAATGACTGTTTTCTCTTTTGCTATACCCGTTTTTAGCTTTTTTCGGATTATCCGCGATTTTTGTTATCCGCGGCGGCCGCGCCACCCAATTCCGCGGATAATCGGGAGTGTACTGTATGTATTTTTTTGTACTAATTTATATTTTGAAGAAATTAAAGTATTTAAAAGAAAAATTCTAAAGGTTCTAGGCAATTAAATGAAGAGAAAAATGAAAAAAAAAATATGCTAAATATTATGGTTTCATTTGAATTCTACTCTCTTTCATCAATAGTTTAGATGCAAATGAAAAGAAATTTACTTATTTATGGATAAAATAAATCAATCAAAAAATTTATGTCCACTCGATACTTTGCAAGGAATTTCTATGAGGTTTAATTAATAGAAGCAATTGCAATTTTATTAATGAACTGATTCGCTGGCAACTAAAATTTTCATTTAAATATTTTATATGACTTAATAGCTTCTTCAATAAAATATTTTTAAGCTCCAAATTTTGATAAATATATAATTTATACAATTTTAGAAGCTTTACACGATTCTATTCATTTCATTGTGCAATTCCTTTATTTTCTGAGCTTTCCTGAAATTCGGAAAAAAAATCAATATATTATGCTATTTCTTTCTTTTTAATAATTTAGCATAATTTTTAATTTAAAAATATGAACAATTTGGCATTTTGCTTCATATTACTAGAACTTTGAACATTAATTTAAATCTATTACTTGAACATTAATTTTAATCTTTTATAGATTCTTCCTAGAAGTAAGTAAATATATTCATTGCTTTCCTGAAATCTATTTTGTCAATGATAAGTATGAACAGACGTTGAATTTTACAATTTTGCATGTTTAATTATTTTTTGTATTGATATTGATGATAATTTGAATTGTAAAACAAATTCGGAAACTTTAAATAGTGAATTTTATCAATAAATTTAATATTCTCCAAGAATCATGTTTTTTTTTATTATTATCATTATTATTAACGTTCGTAATAGTTTGATATTCGTTCAGAGTTCTTACGTATTCTTTATATTCTTGTTATAAAATATACTTTAAATATTTTTCAAAGGTTTATTAAATGTAGAAATACATTATATAGCAAAACAACGAAAATCATTGAAAAGGTAATGTTTTGAATTTTAAGGTGATTTTGAAACTATTTTTGTACAACAATATTTTCCGCAACTATCACGGAAAATTTCAAATAAAATAAAATATTTCCAATAATTTAAGTAAAATTTCAAAAAAAAAAGTCACTTTCTTACCCTCCAATTGATATATGTGTCAAGTTTGGTAACTTAAACGGTATAACTATATAGCCAAAACACAGACACTCACAAACAAGTATGCATTCATTTTCATTATGAATAAAGATGAATGAAGCTTCATTCATTGAAATTGTTTCGTATATGTATGTGGCATATTATTATGTAATGTTGTGGTTTGTAAGAGAGATTTCATTATTTTAATATGTAAACTTCATGTAAAGGGGGTAGAAATGATTTTTTAGATATTATTAATACCTTTAAAATGAGACAAAGTCTTTTAATTAATCGGATAACTTTGAATGAATAATCCACATTATATCCGTGAATATTGTATACTCGTAATGAGCTATTATCCTGAAATAACCTACATTTTAATATACATTGAGCAGAAAGGTAAAGCGAAGTCGTTCGGGCTGTCAAAAATTTTGCATCTGCTTACTATCTGAACTAACAACACGGATGCATTAAAAATGCAGCACGCGCTGTGTTAAGCATGAAAATATTTTGTTTTTCATGTCTAGGAGAACTGGGGATTAAAAAAGTAGAACGAAGAAGGATGCGATAATTAATGGGAATAGATTATATATTAATCATGCTTTACATGTTAGAGCTATGTTTGAATAATTAATTGTGTCACACATATTACATGCAGCTCCACTTATTAGGATTGTGCATTAATATTGCTATGGAAATTTGCCAAAAATCTTTAAATCAATTGGTCCCATGCACTGGTATATAGTGAAAACGTTTAGTAGGCTCAGTACCAGAGAAGAGATATTTATTCAATAGGAAAACACAAATACCTAAAAAGCAAAAACAGCCGAAGTTTACCTAAGAACAGCACGTACAATAAAAAGCAGCGCGTAAGCAGCAAATCGGTACTAAAGAGTTTTAACAGCGCAAAGCACTCAGAGGGAAATCAGTGGAAGAGAGACAATAACTATTCACACCTCTCCAATGACTGTTATTCTCCACTAATGTCCACTCCACTCGCACCATTCCACTTTTTACTCTACTGTCTACTCTCTTTATTTAAACTTCTTTGCAACTCACTACTAACGCAATGCTCAATTCAAAACTGACTGGCTATCCAGCACACGACTCAATGCTACATCAATATTCTGTATGCTCTGACTCCCGTTTTTTTTATTGTTTCTGTGATTAAAGAAAGATCTAGAGAGATCGATGTTACTCTAATCCTAATGGCTCTATCCCCAAAATTACAGTAGACTTAGGAATTTTCTATTTTGTCACCAAGGTCGCCAAATTCGTCGCCAAGCTAGGATCCGGAGTTCATTTGAACTAGTGTAAAACTGTCTTCTTTACGGTAGAACTTACCGCACTGGGAAGCAACATAATAAATTTGTAACATTACTAAGTGAATGTAAGGATTATTAAGAAATTTGCTTTAATATTTTCTGGCTAAAACACAGCTTAATTGTAAAAAGAGATTGAAAGTGACTAATTAAATTACTGCCTACACCATTGGACACCATTTTTCCCTAACTTACTAGATACAGATGCGATTTATGTCGAAAGAACGACATGTTTTGTAGAGACTATCTACAAATTATCCTGTTTTATATTATATTATATATCCTCATAAGAATAGAAACCCTGTTCAGGCATGGCATGAGTCATCCATCAAAATAAGAAATAACTGGAAGGAGCAATATCGGGAGGAGTCGCGGGTTTGAGCGAGACATTTCGGTTAAGTATTCGTAATGTTTCATTGCTTTGTTACACATCACGAGTCCGAGAGTTGGTTCAGTGCACTTATACGTTGCATTAATTGCTTCCAGTAGCGTTGCAAATGCTGCTTCTTTCAAATTTTATCTTATATATATATATATATATATGATGTAAGGTAAAATTAATATTTTTGCTGATTTAGGTTTATTTCTATTTTAATGTCCTATTCCGATATTTTTTATTGAGTATTTTTCTTTAAAATTTAATTTTTATTAAACAATTTTTAAATTTTGTTACCTTTTATAAGAATTTTAACAAAAACAGTATACTGTTTTTGATATACAGTATAATACAGTAAGTATCAAAAACAGTATACTGTTTTTGATATACAGTATAATACAGTAAGTATCAAAAACAGTATACAGTATATCCTAAACAGGTATATATAAACAGTATATCAAAAACAGGTTTTCACGTATTCTTTAACAAAAATACTACCCTCCATATGAAAAATGTAGGTTTTGAGCAAGTTCGTGAACGTCACAAGTGCTACAATTGTTATTTTCAGAGTCTCGTACATTACTCTTTTGTACGTCGTAGGAATAGGAAAACTGTGCAAGAAAGCTGAGCCGATTAAAACCATAGTTTGATGCAGAAATTAAATTTTAATAAAAGGATCACGTGACATATTTCATTCATCTAAGCAGGTGCGTTTTTGAGTTCACATGTCTGAGTAGTTCTGTACACATGCCTACGAATGGGAATAACCTACACACATTTTCCATTCCTAGTCAGATTTCACTCAAAATTCGATACTGATCTGCATATTAGATGTATGTCAAATGTTATTCTTTTAGCTCTTTTTTTAATAGTTGTCCCTTTTTAATCTGACGGAAAACAAACAAACTTCTACGGAAAGGATTTCGTTCGCAATTTCATAGAAATCTGCAAATTTGGTATACAGACTTTATACCAAATTTGATCCGTTTATCTCATACCGTTTCTGAGTTACGTGTTCAAAGACAAATATAATTTTAAAAAATTGAAATTTCGAATTCGAATTTTTTGATTATTACAACTATTTTCTGTGTATATTTATTATACGAAGTGAGGCCGCTGTGACTTGGTGGTAAGCTCTCGGCTTCAGAACCGGAGGATTTAGGTTCGAAATCCGAATCCACCGAAGAACTGTCGGGTGCGCGCTAAATCCATCGGAGCCATACGTCCTTCCTCCTGAGATGATGCGGGAGTTAGGAGAGCGGGTGCTAGCTCAGGTATCGACCTCGTCATCTGACCTTGGTTCAAAATTACGAGGTCCCTCCCAAAATAGCCCGTGTTGCTTTATGACAGGATATTACTATAATTGAATAAATTAATATGCGAAGAAGTAAAAAAAAGACTGAGTTACAAAGAAGAACTTTCAACAATTCATTAATAATATAATTAAATATTTTACAGAATCGTTGTTTTCTCGCAGAAAATTTGGATATTCAACTAAAAATCGATACAATTTTTCTATGCAGTTGTCTCTGATTACAAATGCTTGACGTAGGAAATTGACATGTGAAATATATATTCAAAATATGATGTTACATATTAAACTTGTTTTAGTATATACTTAGTTCTAGAATAGGTTATCATATTTTGACTGTAAGTTATTCTGCATTGTTTTAAAGACGGAAAATTTGCCAAAGAAAATATCCTAAGTTCTACTCAGTTACAACTACTTATAATTCAAAAAGAATATTTAGTTTTTTGGTAAAAACAACAACTTATAAAACATTTTAACATGCTATCGCTAAGAATGCGGACAAGAGCCTAACGGTTTCTTCCTTGCTTAATCCCACACTTCAAAAGCACCTCATTTCTGAAAAACAGATAAATATTATTTAATACCCTAACATCTGTATTTCACTCTGACAGAATCTATCAGTGAATCGTGAGGATTTTTACTGAAAGAAAAAAAAAAGATTATGTCTTTTTTTATTTGTTGTTCTGGACCTGATCCCATTATGCAAAGACAAATAAATCTGCCCCGGGATTTAAGTCAACGTCCTTTTTTGTTCAGAATCGAGACAATGACAGTCCACACCTGCAACTCATTTGCTAATCATCGGTCGGTCGAGAACAAGAACTGGTTTGCATCCCAAAATTCACACACACGAAAAAAAGGTTTTAAAGGAAAAAAAAAATAAAGAAAAGATCACTCATTACTCTTGTGTCTAATGCTTCCTTCCTTCCTTGTTTCTGGATATGCTATAAATCAGATTCGCCATTCTGAAGACAAAGAGCGCACTTAATTGGATATCACGCGTTATTATGAATATGTAATTAAGGACATCACTTTTTCCCTAACCTTTTCATTTGATGGATTGAGTTGTGTGGTGGTTCGATTCGGATGTTGCGTGAGAAACGAGCAATTGTACCCGCAGTCCGCCTACATGCATCTCTTTTTTTATGCAGAAAGGAACAGAATAATATTCTTGTTTACGTAAAGCTCGATTAAATGAATTTTAAAGGATGCATGGTGATGGTGCCTACGATAAAGCGGTAAATTTTATATTTTCTGAAGTCGAATAATTTACTTATTCGACTTCGAAATAATTTACTTATACATAAATGAGGGTAAACATAAATTTTAAAGGATATTTGGCAATGGTGTCTCCTATAAGGCAATGAATTTTAGCATTAATGGTAGCAAATAACATATTGGCTCACTTAAAGCATGGTAATCATGCATTGCAAAGGATATGTGGTGATGGTGCCTACTATAAGGCCCAAATTTCAGGGTCTCTGGTAAATTAATTTATATGTTTGTTTCCGTAAACCATGACAAACATCAATTTCAAAGCTTATTTAATAATTGCACCTTTTCTAGGACAGTAAATTTTACCTTTCTAGAATCAAATAGATTTGTTTATGTAAAGCATGAAAAAATTTCAAAGAATATTTGGATATGGCGTCTGGTATAAGGCAATAAATTTCATGATCTCTGGTATCAATCAATATACTTTACATAAATTTAAAAAAAAATAATAAATACGTCTTACGGTAAAAATAAATTTCAAGATATATTTGATGATGGTGCAAACTATAAGGTGATAAATTCTATCCTTTCTGGAATCAAGTAGACTTGTTTATGCAAAGCATGTAAAAAATAAATTTCAAAGAATGTTTGGCGATGGCGTCTACAATAATGCGCCAAATATCACCATTTCTAATTCTAAGACGTTTCGAAAAAATTTAGCTACTTCTTATCAATCTAATTGTAAGGTTTATTTTAGATACTTGATTATATGGTGTGTATGCTGAAACCAATTGATATGTCCTGATTAATCGGATTTATTAACACTTTTTTTACAAAACAATCACTTAATTGATATGGAAGTCAATTCGGAAATATATTTTTTATACAGAAAAAAAAGATGCTTATTTCTGATACATCAGTTCCAGTGTAATTAAAATCAATACAAAATTACTTCCAAGAATCCACGTGGGCTTTAACAATCTTTAATAGATTGTTTCCTTTCTAGAGCATCTTCTCTCATTAAATTTTGAAGCGGATTGACAAATCGATATAAAGTTTCCAAAAGAAATTTTACACCAATGGAAAGCAAAATTCCCATAACTTATTACTTTCATGTCCTATTTTATATTTAAAAAAATCAATAATCTGTAAGATAAATAGCTTATTTAATTGATCATCGCCTACTATTAAGCTTCGCCAGGCAATAAAGCACAATAGTTTTTCTTTCAACCCTTTCCTCAAAGAAATGATTTGGGTTTCTTTCTTTTCAGATGTTTTACTGAAATGCTCATACTTTAAAGTGCAAACTAGTTTTAACTATATGTGCTGTCGCAAAATTTGCATTAAATGAAAGATAGCCAAGCGATTTAAAGTAATGACTGCATCGTTAATTTTTCTATTCTTTTGCAGGGTTAAAGCAACTCCTCGAAACTCATCTCTGTTTCTGATATATTTTAATTAAGATATTATAGTTACATTTTTTAATACAAGGAAGTAATTTATTCAAATCTTCCGGTATAATATTCTAAAGTGCATAATGTATTTTTTTTATTATTCCTTTCAGTTTAAATGTAAATATGTGATGCTTTCTATTATTGCTTTTTAGTGAGTGCTTCCGGCTTTGTATAAAAACAGATGATTAATTGCTAGTGTTAAATAAGTGAACAGTTTACAACGTGTATAAAAGTGCTTTAACGGCCACTTCTTCATTTATTATTTTTAAATAATTTTCATAGAAAAGAATAAAGCTTAATTAGTAAAATATATATGTAGAAATAACACAATGAGATAGGACTAGAGATTTCAACTAGGGATTGCAATAAAGGACCAAAATTTCAATACCGGTATTCGGTATTTTTTAAATCTTAATACCGGTATTAGAAATTTTGGAAAAAAAAAGAAAACACAGGTGTTCCTTTTTTTTTATTTGCCAGTTTTGTTAGAGAGTGTAAATATCACAAAAAATAATTTGTAACTTATCAATTATAACAGTATATAATCGCAAAAAAGTAAAGAAGCATCTTATTTATTTAAATCACAAAAAAAGTGTAAATATCACTATTCAGTTTGTGGTACTATTACAAATTTTTGAAATGTGATCTAAAAAGAAACATAATGCATCCATTGTACTGTCATTAAGCCTGAAAAGTAATTTTTTGTAAAAATTACCAGCTGTCGAAAACGCTCTTTCGGCATCTACGCTAGTTGGTGGTACTGTTAGCATTGCGCAATGTACTTTTTCTAAGTATTTACCTCTAAATCCCTCATCTTCAAATAAATCGATTTCTCGTCGGATGGTTTTGGATATAGCTGATTTCTGTATTGCATTTTGGTTCGTTGAAATTTTTTTTATTTATCGCTAATTCTAATTTTTATTCAAGAGCCAATTCCTTTTCACTATCGACAGTAGTGACATCATAATCTTCGATAATTGAACCGAATTCTGAATATGGATAGGTTTGTGGGAAAAGAATTTTAAGAAACTTTACTCTAACTTAATTAGACTTGAATTGGTTATTTTCTTTTTTTCTTTTCATTTTCATTTTTAAAATCATTAGAATTATGTAAATATCATAAGACATTTTCTATTTCGGTATGCCTTTCTTCTGTGCGATTTTTCAATGTAATATATAATTCTTTAGATACTAATGTGTGCTGTTCTTTCAGTGACTGCAACATGAAATTTATTGTTGCATTAGCTGTTAATAAATTAGAATCTCTCCAACATAATGCCTCTATAGTCAGTTTTATTGGAAGTAAAGCTGATATAGTTGTGGATATTAAGTCGAATTCACTATCTGAAAAATTAATTTACAGGTTTAAGTCGATTATTGCTTTTTGGATTGGATTTCTCAGTTTCAAAATTCGTTCCATCATTAGGAATAAACAGTTCCAACGTGTTTTAGAATATAATATTAACATATATTCTGTTTTATTTTCAGTCAGTATATATTTTAGTAATATATCCTTTTTATAGGGGAACGTTTAAATATTTTAACAATTTTTCGAACTTTATAAATTATAGGAAGCAATTCTTGATAGGTTAATATTTCATCCTCATTAGCAATATCATCTTCAACAATTACATTGTCATTATCTTCATTGTCAATATCACTCTCACTCTTACTCTTTTCAAAGTTGGAATCCGAAGTTTCTATATCCACAGTATTTGGATTCTTCTGTTCTTTATATGTTTGGTATAATACATCTTTTACTCCTACTTGAATTGCATGTGCATAGCACAACTGCTGATTTGCACCAATCAACTTTCCAACTTTTTTCATAATTGTTGCTCCATCAGTCGTTATGGATACAATATTTTCTTTCAGGGATAATCCATGTTTCGCTAATTTAGATTTAAGCAATTAATTGAGCCATTAATGAGCTAATTAATTTCGGCCGTTAAGGAGACATAAAAACAAAAACCTATACTATATTGCTATGTTCGCGATACCTGAACATATATTGTAGACAATTTTAAAAATTTCTAGTAAATACCGAAAAACCGGTATTTAAACTTGTGAATACCGGTATTACAAAATTGTACAAATGGCTCAAAATACCGGTATTCGGTATACCGGTATTGCGATCCCTAATTTCAACTCATGTACTAATATTTTTCATTAAAACTGCAGAAACGTTTTGTTAGAAATATTACATGATATTTAAAATTGATATTAACCTTGTCATTACTACTCCGTCCTAATCCGGCCATAATAGTGCTATACATGTCTGTAGAACAACCGAAGTGGTTGGTAGCAGAATATATCCATGATGAAGAACTTCCTTGGTGAAACATACATTCATGAAATTTTAATCATAAAGACTTCCTACTGATGGTTTTGATTAGTACGGAGAATGGAAGACTCCACTTCACCACTCCTATGTAAACAAGGAGAGGTGAAGGGGCCTGTATGTAACTATAGTCAGGTTTTGACTATCTTCAGGAGTCAGAGAGTTAATAAAAAATTTGGCCTTCTAAAAATATTCTGCGGATATGTATTTGGTTTGTCTGTAATGTGTATCAAACATTTCAGAAACTCGATATTATCACATTTAGATGGTTTAACACCGAATAGGAGGTTAAGCAGTGAACAAAATTACCATATTTCTGGAGCTGTGCGTTAAGTTTTAAACTTAGTTCTGTTAGATATACTTTGTTTCAATTGATTTCATCTGCTAAGTATTTTATATAAAAATATTTCATTTTAATTCGAAAACTTGTATTTGATTTTTATATAGTTAGTTTGCTGTGGTTCTTTCGTTCCTTATATTTATTGATAATAAGATTTACTGCATTTCTAAATGAAATGTAAATATTTCCTTCTAAATATTTTATCTCGCCTCTATTTTGAAAAACTCTGCACCCCTTGGAGCACGCGAAAAATCTCTGGGGAATTTTGCATCTAAAAGTAGATAATATATAGATAATATATATACTTTTTTATAATTACAATAATAAATAGAGGACTCATTTATTCAATGCAATAATTTCTAATTTTATATTGGCAAATTTTTTAAAAACATATTTACATTTTAAGTGTGTTTTGAATGTCTCCTTTCAATAAATTTTATAGGAAACTGGTTACTTTTAAATCACTTTACTTTCTCGTACATTATGTATACAGAGAGAAATTAATATTATTATCAAAAATTAAAAAAAAAGAAGAAGAAATGTAACTTTCAGATTTTGACATAGCTGCATCTTAAACAGCCTTGTGTGTTTAAATACCCATTGAGAATCATGCTTATCTGTCTGAGAACATAATAACTCAAAAATAAATTAAGCCAGATTAATGAAATTTGGTATGTGGATTTATACCAAATTTGCAGATTTTTATTTAACTTTGGATGAAATCTATTAAAAGGAAATCTGTTTGCCTGTATGCATATATATATATATATATATATATATATATGAGAACTAAAAAACGCAAAGAACAACAAGGTAGAAATTTGGTGTATAACTTTATCATCAGAGATATGTATTAATTTTTAGGCTAAAATTACTAAATGGGAACAAAGTGGAGTGATCACTTGCTGTTCTGTATATTCGTGCATATGAAATACATATCTCATAAGCGAAACGAATTACATTAATAAAGTTTGATATACTGTCTCATAACATAACTGAACTCTAAACATGAACACTCATTTTTTCCATTTTCCATTACAAAGCACAAAATGCGCTATATTGTGTTGTTTTTCATAGAAGATTGGAGGAGGGGGAGGTAATCACATCAAACGAACTGCTGATCTTCGAGGTATTAACGTCTTTCTCTTCAAATTCTCTACCACTTAAAGTTTTTGGGAGACAGAGTAGAATATGTTATAAAGAAAGAGGATTCTAGATTGCTTAGAGAGACAAAGGAGAGGGGAACATTCCGACAAGTTTGGATATAAAATGTTGATAAAATATATGTATTTTCTCCTGGAATAAAATTTAAAATTAAATTAAATTCTTGATAACGTAGTTGTAATTGTCCCATTACTTTGATTTTAATTCGGCCCTTTTGTCCTGGTGTATTATAATTTAATAGCTAAAAGAAAATCTAAACTTGATTTGCGAAATTTTCCTATTGATAATTTATTTTACTTTAAGTACATATATTTTCTAAGTTACGCTTTTATTAATCATTTTAAACATATACCGGAAACTCTTAAAAGAGATCGGTGCCTTTCTTTCTGACAATGCGTATTTTGTGGTAAATTAGGACTTGGAAATCCAAGTTTTAGTTTGCTAAAGGTAGGTTTGTTTGTCCTTTTATCATAAAATAATATTTGAAGAGCATAAATAGTCATTTCCTGTTCAGGTGATTAATGTGTTTAGATAATAATAAATATGAGTCATATATGACCTTCATTTTGACATTGGAATATGCTGATATACAGGAAAGTGGATGAAGCTCTTGAACTGAGCAGTTTCTAAATTCGAGCATAAGTATATTAAAGAGAAATTTCCTAAGCTCAATTATGAATGATGTTTATAAACAAGGATAGGATTTGAAATTACATAATAAATATGGTGATAAATTTGAATAATGGGGAGTATAAGATATATAAAAAAGGAGGGAAAAGGACAAAAGAAGGAAAGGATATTTACATCACTAAAAAATTATTGGTAGTGTCGGTCAAAAAAGAAATACCATGTCTGATCAATACATGAATGTGACAAGCGATATTTTTTTAACTCTGACTCACAACATACCAGCATTTAATCTCAAAGCTGAACATTTTCAATTCTGAAATTCTTCTCTTTATTTTCATGATCACAATACAATATTCAGTTACGCAAATTTATTTCTACTTCCTATATAATAATTTATAATTTCTATTACGTACTACTTTTGGTGCAGTTTTTTTCAACTTCGAAATCGAAATAACTTAATACTTACATGAGCACACCTTGTATTTTTTCACTTTCAATGATTGGATTTTCCCTTAAACAGCTTAGAACACTTGAAGTTAC
This sequence comes from Argiope bruennichi, assembly GCF_947563725.1. Lineage (NCBI taxonomy): Eukaryota > Metazoa > Arthropoda > Arachnida > Araneae > Araneidae > Argiope > Argiope bruennichi. The sequence goes on along the minus strand of NC_079153.1, from coordinate 68,230,483 downwards.
TTCACTTATAGATGCATTTCATATATAAAAAATAGTTAGACAAAAAAGTTAAAAATAAAAGTACAAAGGGAAATTGTTCAATGATTGAGGTTCAAAAACCTTTTTTCTTCCATATATAGTCGGTTTGTAGTGGAAATTGTTTGAATTATCATAAAAGAAAAAAAAAATTGTTTTGGAAGATATTTCTTTTATTTGGTAACACTGACGAAAATTAACACTAAATTAATTTAACGCAAATAACAATAAAAGTATATGAAGTAAAAGTGTTCATTTTCCGATTTGTGGTTTTATTTTTAAAATAAAACCATAAAACTATTTTTTTATATAAATCAATATAGTCTAAATTTGAACACTACATGAAACATTTGCATGCATCAACTCGCACCACACGCTTGAAAGGCCTTTAACTCCTCCCCCAACTCGTTTGCTGTTTCTTACATGCATTATAAATTTGTTTACCTTTTAGCATGCTGCCTCCTGTGATCTCTTGTGGGAGCAAATAGAGAGAGAGAGAAAACAAAAGTGCGAAAACTCTGTATTTTTCATTCGAGGAGTTTGGAATTTGATATACTCTTGAGGGTATTAATGTTTTACGCTTACATAACATTCTATTACAACAATTAAAAAAAGGAACAAATATCAAGGGAATTTTTTCAAAGCATTCGGACAGATGTCAAAATTAATTATTTTTCTGATACGTTTGATGTTAATAAAATATTCTGAGTATAAATATTATAAGGCTGTAAAAATGCACATTCTTTCTTTAATTTTTGAGCATTTAGGTTAAGATGAATAAAAAAAATGGTGATTTTTTCCCTGTCGATGTTGGTTTCAGGATGAAAGAAACGCTCCTAATCTGTGCATGAGAAATAGATATGATTTTGCACAAGCTTTGACCAACATAATAAAGATTTTCTCTGCTTTTCTTGATAATGGAATGATCAGAATTGTTAAATTCCTAACGATAACGAGAGACAAGATTTTCTTACATATCAGCGGAAATATCAAGCGAACATTAACATTTTTTTTATAAAACGTTTCTTGAAGTTAAATACTGATTTTTTTAAATGCCATATAATTCAATGATAGAATTAGCTTTCATTTGATCTTTAACTATTCGCACTTATTTGCTTTCCATTGTGAACGCATTTATGAAAAATAGTGGCTTGTTCATTATCATACAACTATATCCACAATATATCTATATATTTAAAATATTTAGGAAGAAAACCAAAGAATGAACTCTAAATTCCAATCATTATTCTGGTTTCTACAATTTTTATTTTATATGAAATGCATTTTCTTTAGATTTATCATCAATCGTCACCAGCCCTCCTACCACTACGCTTTTCCAGAGAAGATTCAAAAATATTACTTCATTATTTATTGTTGTAGAAAGAAAAACATGATAAAATTGCCCGGAAATTACTATTGTCCTGATCCATTTATTTTTAATTTATTTCAAAACTCTTGATCCTTAGATAAGCCATCAGTGCTTGATAATTAGTGCTTACCTTCGATTTTGTACACACATCACAAAACGGAAATTTGATGATGGCAAAATTACACAGCACCGATTCATCTATTTTTAATTCATTTCGTACCTCATGATGTTTAAAAGAGACATCAATCAATGCGAACCCATTTTATTTTTAAGATACATCCCAAAATAAAACTTTAACGTACCAATTCGGATTTTTTTAAACGAATTTTTCATTTTCAGTGCATATCTAATCAGAATAGCTTATGTTTAGTATGCAAATACTATTTTGATTTGATGTGATATGGTAGATTATTAAAGTCACTGATATAACTAGACAAAATTAGAAATAAATATTAAGTTTAAATGCAAAAACGGAAGAAAAGGGAAAGAAATGATGAATCTGGGTGAAGACATTTTCAAGGATCATCCTCGGGCAGGGATTCAAACCAGGGATTTTTTCTGTGAGGGACCTGACTTTCGTCTAAGTATTGACCCCTCGTAACCCGAAAATCCCCAAAAATTGAGATAAGAATTAATATAATAAAATCAAAGACAATAAATTACACAATAATAAGCAAAATATTATTTCAAAATTCAAATTTAAGCAAGACCACATCAAAATTGAAATCAATACAAACTGCAATAATGCCATTAAATCATAAAACCAGAAAACATCAGTAAAACATAAAAGCAAAGAACATACCAGATGAAAGTAAAACTTCAAAAACTTTTATGGAGAAAATAAATCTAAGATTGTTATCAAACTAAATTCAACTTACCCGCGTTTAAAGCTGAATACGCCCATACCGTTTACTCAAAGTGCTTCGTCATCATAAGAAATAAATTGAACGATCTCAGAGCCATCTATTGAGCTAAAAATCTAAGGAAAATAAACTAGAAAGCACAAATTTAGTTGTGAAAAAACTACAATATATGTTATAAAGTAGATCAACCTTCTTTTATTAAAAGTTCTATATTGCAAACGTTTTGGAGAAAATCATTTAGAAGTTAAGTTTTTAATGAGATTGTATGTTGTTTTAATGCAAGAAATTTTATTAGTACAAATTTTTTAATCCTGTTAAATTGTGAGAAAATCAAATTTCCGAAACTTTAGAGTTTTAATTAGAATGGTAATTACAAAAAGCAATCGTTAGGAAAATAAATAGTATTTCGTGCATCAAATTATTTGGCTGCATCTTCGCCAATTGTTTGTTGATAGTTTCTGACATAACTAGATCAATTAATGATATTAACATGATTGTTAGAGAGCTGGCCGTTGAAGGAGATTAATAAAATATGAAGGTTTAGTATAAAACACTATAGAATCGAGATTGTGTATATATATATATATATATATATATACAGGGTGTTGCCGAATTCGACTGGCAAATTCAGAGGGGTGATAGTAGGCATCAAGACGATAAAGAATCACCATACAGCATGGAGTCCCAAACGTCGTTTAGGGGGTGAAAATCGCAAAAATATAGGGAGTCGGAAAATTATTGAAAATTGTAAAAAATTAATAAAAAAATAACAAATGGTGTTTCAACTATGAGTATATTTTCAAGTGAAAGCACATTCTTAAAGGCTATTGTTCATGTAAGTAACATGCCCATTTGATGAACCAGGGGGTCGTAAATTATTGAAAACGAAAAAGTAATTTAGAAAACTTATCTGCAAAAATTTTAAAAATATAAGAAAAATAAAAGTTTTAAAATATAAGGGATTTTATACTCTTTAATTTGATATAAGTCTTTCGTGTGAAAACTGAGGATGTTTTAAGATATTCAAGAAAAACTAAAATGTTTGTCAAGAAAAATCGCTGCAACATCGGTGCCGATGTTTACAGAGGGTGTTGCCAAATTCGAAAGGTAAATTTAGAGGAGGGATTGTAGGCATTAAGGAGATGAAAAAATATCCTAAAACATAGTGTCGCAGGAGACGTTTATTCTGTGAAAATCGCAAAAACAAAACATCGAAGAAACAATTAACCTGACGAAGCGAATGGCTCTATAAATGCGAGGATTTGGAACAAGGTAGTCGAGAAGAAAAAGCTTTCTCATATGTAAATTTTCCATGCATTCGAGGAATATAAAAGTAGCGAGTATTGCAGAATTGATGGTTCGAGGAGTTTAAAACCAACTTGTATTCATTAAAGAGAAATGCAGAATTGAAAGCCGATAAGTTTCATTTGCAAAGAACATGTCGGATTTCACGAATGTCGAATATGTGGATATGCATTTAATTTACGGCCGAGCGGATGGTAATGGATGTTTAGCACAAAGAATATACCTAAAGAAATATCCAAGTAGGCATTGTCCAACCACAGCACCTTTGAAAATATTGATCGACGGTTGCGGGGACAGGATCCTTCAAAATAACGAGGCCAAATGCAGGGCAAGAACGCAGTGAGCGAACATTTGAAACAGAAAACCGAATTTCGCAGAGCTTTGCCGCTACCTCATCGACAAGCACGCGATCGGTAGCAGCTAAATTGTGTATTAGGCACAAAATGGTGTGGAAAGTCATGCTTGCTGAAAACATGTAACCCTTCCTCTAGCAGAAAGTCCAACTCCTATGCGATGACAATTTCCCACGTAGGATGGTGTTTGTACGCTAGATGCTTGGTGCCACACAGGAAGAGGACTCTTTCTTGCAAGAATTTTATTCTCAGATGAAGCCTGCTTTATTATAGAAGGTGTCTTCAACACGCACAATACACATATTTGGTCATCCGAAAATCCCCATATCACTATCCGTCGAAAGTGCAACACAAATTTTAGTATTAATATCTGGGCAGGAATTCTCGGAGATCATCTCTTGGGGCCGTATCTTATGCCCGAAAGCCTCAGTGGCGCAAAGTACCTTGTTTTCTTGCAACACGTCATTCCGGATTTACTGCAGGGAATACCGGCCATTGCACGCCAGAACATGTGGTTAATGCATGGTGGTGCACCAGCGCATTTTTTCGAATTCTGTGCGTAACTACCTAGATGATACATATCCTGAGAGGTGGATTGAACACGGCAGACCTGTTGATTGGCCTCCACGTTCCACGGACCTGATTCCCTTGGATTTCTTCTTCTGGGGCCAGATGAAATCTTTTGTTTATCAGACACCTTTGGATACAGTGGAACATCCCGTAGTACGGATCGTCATCACTGTTGGAGAAATCGCAAGCACACCTGGCCTGTTTTTAGTGGTCCTTTAAACGTCGGTGTCGGTTGTGTAATGACCTTCCCCGCCGCAACTTTGAGCAATTTTTATAAAAGTTTCTCATCGTCTCTTTTCTTATCTTAAAATATTTGTGCTGTAAATGTATGCTGTAACAACATCTGTAATGTTGCTTTGCAACTTTATATTTCTTTGGAAATTCTTATCGCCTTTATGCCTACTATCACTCCTCAGAAGTTTTCGGTAGAATTTTGAAATACCTTCCGTAAACATAAGTGCCGAAGTTTCAGCGATGTTTCCCGGCAAACATTTTGGTTTTTCTTCAATATCTTAAAACCTCCTCAGTTTTCACACTACAGACTTATATCAAATTAAAGAGTATAAAATTCCTTATGTTTTCAAAATTTTATTTTTCTTAAAGTTTTAAGAATTTTGCAGTTAAGGGTTCTAAACTACTTATTCGTTTTCAATAATTTACGACCCCCTGGTTCATCAAAGTGGCATGTTACTTACATAAAAAATAGCCTTTAAGAATTTGCTTTCATTAAAAAAAATTCATAATTGAAACACCATTTTTTTTTTAATTAATTTTTTACAGTTTCCAACTCCCTATATTTTTGCGATTTTCACCCCCTAAACGTCGTTTGGGACCCCATGTTGTAGAAAGATTCTTCATTCTCTTGATGCCTACTATCACCCCTCTGAATTTGTCGGTCGAATTCGGCAATACACTGTATATATATATATATATATATATATATAATATAATTTAATAAATTTTCTGCATTGAAAATACTATTACCATAATAATTTAATTGTGGCTTTCAGCAATAATGTTTAAATGCTGTGTGTTGCTTATTTTAATAGAATGCAACAATAGCTGAATAATATTCTATTGTTGTAACAATATTGCAAAGATGCAACAACGCAAATGACTATTTGTTGAATTCATTATTTGCTTACTTTTCTTGAGATACGGTGAGCTTTATTTCGATTATAAATCGGCGTTTGATTTTTCAAAGTATTTGTGTTTTAAAAAAAACTGTGATTCAAAATGACGAAGGAGATAGTAATTACTGTTTGCGTTTTGCTCTCCTGGTTGTGGAGCTTGTTTGAAATATTCTGCAATTTTAACTTTTGGTACTGTCTCCACTTTTTTCCATATGTGGCTTTTCTCGTGATTTTGAGCAACTTGGACTCTGAACGCAAAAAGAGTCAAGATGTAGCTTTGCAAACAGGAACTGAATTTATTGAGATTATTGAGGTGAAGGATGTGTCGACTTCGACGACTGAGGAAACGAAACCTCTATCTGAATTAGTATTGCTTCTTGCCAAAAAGATTGTAAAATATTATTTACTCAATCTGAACATTGATAATGAAATGATTATGATGATTTTCCGGCAAATACATGTGCCATGCTTGCGATATATATACCAGATGAACTGAAACAAAACAGCTTTCTGGACAAATAGCTCAAACTCCTCCGCATTTTCTTCCAATTTTCAGCTGAACGGCACACACAATATAAACTTTTCCAAACATTTCATGTTTGAAACTCCATTATAAAGAGACAGTTACAATTAAAACCACCGAAAAATATCTGGACATAAACTGCAAGAAAATTTGCTCACCTCGTGTAATAGTTATATCAAGAATTCTCCGAATATTTCCTCAGTGTTGAGAAAAAAGAAAAGAAGCCAATGGAAAATCATCCTCAAGACAATCTACTCTAGTATCTCCTCGTCGTTTTCTGAGTGTTTTGTAAATACTCCTGTAAATATTGTATCTAGTGCTTATTTTTATTATTTTGTTTTGTATATATATTATCACTGCGGACACTATTTTTATTGTTTTGTTTATATATCACTACGGACTTTATTTTTATGTGAAGATAAATAATTTCTTCTGATACTCTGAAGATATTTTTCCAACTGTGACTGTATAAAGCCTTATGAAGGCACCACGGACTACGACATTTAAGCCTGCACTTGAAGGCCTAACCGATTTTGACTTCTGCCTCTGTGCGGTATCCCGGACTGACTATTTAGTAGAACTGGTGGACATCTAATTTGAAGATTGAAGGGATATCCAAGACCAGCATCTGACATCGATATTTTTGAATGAACTGACATAGTGGATTGTGGCGACATAGCTCTGGCACTTGCTTCTGGTTAAACATCTAGTGGTAGGTAAGAACATATCAGACTGAATCTTACTTCTCTGCATCTTCTGACTTGGCGACGGCATCTCTGATATTTGCTTCTTAAAATATAAAAGAAAAGACTCTCTGTTAAAAAAAATATGCCTTTTCTTACAATAGTCAAAATTTGCAATAGCTGGTTCACTCAAAAAATAAAATTTCGACTTCAACCACATACATGCGTATTTGTTTTCTTTAGTTTTATAAGTTTCTCACATTATCTCTATTTGCCGCCTCCAGAAAACACATGATTAATCCATACAAATAGCAGCATTAACTAAATTATGTTTACCAACTTTAAAATTTACAAATTATTCCACTTTTGGTAAGCTGAAAGCATTCGTTATAACAAATAAATAAATAAAATAAATAATTAAAAAAAATTTAAAAAATAAAAATAAAGAGTGCATTAAATATGTATTTTAATATTTTATCTGAATTTCTATAAAGTAACAGAATTATAAGATGCCAAATGTTATGCATTTAATGATTTATATCATTTACACTCCTTTTATATTAAAACTGCTAAAATATTCTGCAGAACGAATCTATTCAACATGTAAAATTTAAAGTGTTATCTATTGAAAATATTTCATTTTTAAAATTAATTCAAGATGAATTCTTAAATCTATTTAAGACATCAGATTTGAGGTTATCACAGAAAACAGCAACATTTCGCTAAGTTATTAATTAATCGAAATTCTAATTAAAATTTAAAGAAAATCGCTCTAAGATACACATTCTCAACCTCCAAAGTAAATATCAAGTTTAGCAGCTTTAGGTCAAAGGATATTGCTTGTAGAGCTCCAACACATAAATATATATACACATTCATCTTTATTATTAGTAGAGATTTGAACTAAGTTTTGATATATTTAAAGAATTAAAATGAGAGAATTAAAATTATTGGTTAATTCTTTATATTGGTTTTTAAACTATTTTAGAGAATGAATCTGTTCAAGATGTAAGTTATATTGAAGTTTATTATTTTTATTTTAGTCAAGCATAGTTCTAATTGAATTTATAATACTTATATATTATTTACCTAATTACAGAGTAAACTTAAAATAATTTAAAAAATAATTGGTTGCTATAATTACTAGAGAAAATTATCTTGAGGGAAATGATAAAATAAGTTTTAGAAGGAAATGAAAGCGTAGGTTTACCAAAAGTAATAGAAAATCAAATTTATAAAAAATGCTTTTATTCTAAACAAAAGTAAAAAATAATTAGTGAAATTTACAATTTTTAATTTCAAGTATTGAATAAAAATATTTGAATTAAGAAAAAAAAATGGGGAAATAAAGTAAATGAGTTATAATTTCTTCCAAAAAAGGAAAATAAACTAATAAATGTATTTAAGAAATAATTTTAAAAATTAAATAGAAACAACATATTACAACTATGAATTGGGTAACTAAGAAGATCATTAGCTTTTAAATCAATATGCAAGAAATAAGGATAGTTTTAATTGCTTTCTTAATAGAGAAGTTTTATGCGTTATATACTTGTAAATATAACTAGTGAAAATGGATTGGCCTTCATCTCAACATTTAGTATATCTTATTTTTAAAATTGTTTTAAATATCCATGCAAAATATTAAAAGAAAGTGTCTAACTAATCTGTTAGTTTTGAATAGACAATAGATAACTTGAATTTTGAGGCTGAGTAATGATAAATTTCGTATGATGACTTCTTGGAAGTTATCGCGGAAAAACTCCGGTTCTATCTAATTTTAATTTAATTAAATTTTAAAACAAAAAAAACCGCTTCTAAAATGCACACATAAACTCATTATAAGGATTACAAACGAATTTGATTCTCCACTTTTAATTTATTGTATTATTTTTATAGGAATGATTTGCATCTGGTAACTTGATGTGATCGTTTAGAAAATGTCATTTCATTATAAGAATTGTAAGGTCACACTAAATATAATATGCAAGAGCTTTTTTTAATATTGTAATGTTTTACCTTGAGCTTGGCAAGTTAAAAACTCATAAATTCTCAAATATAGTCCTATTATTCTGTCTTTATGCTTATGAGATTCTGTATTTCAGCTGTCATTATATAATCATGAAAACATGTTTTGAAGCATAAAATTTTTTCCAGGCATGTTATTAACACTTTTTTTTCATAAAATCTTGAATCTTTCGCAACAAACATGTCAAAAATATACTAATATATTTTCATTTTTTATTTTGGATAAATCCTTTTAGAAAAAATATTGTCGGCGATTCACAATGATTTTCCTTTTAGTTTAGTTAGTGATCAATGATAGTTAGTTATTAAGGATCAATTTAGAAACTATATAAAGATTATTTTAAATTTTATTATATTTAGATAATTATTAACTATGCAAAGATTATTTACCAGATCTTGTAAATATGATCCAAGATTTAATGACGATACTTGAGCTGTTCTTTATGAATTATATTCTCCTTGCTTTAGTGGTACCTTATGAATTAGGTTCCCCTCCCTTGTGCTGCTCTTTATGAATTACGTCCTTCCACCTGAATGATGAGAAATTTCTGTCTTCAAAACCACGCCATATCAGCGGTTATTTATCACGGGAGGATATTTATCACACATTCCTATATGCACAATGGATCTTAGGAGAATCAATTTCATGATGAAATTGAGACCCTGCCTTATGGCATCCCGATTTATTAATCCCTACTTATTAAAATTCACATTAAGATTTTTTGGGTCTGATCTTTACTAAGAAAGTCCATGTACAAAATAAACAGAAAATGTGTAAGAACTATTAAAATAACATGGTTTTAATATTTAATGATTTGATAAATCATGGACAAACAATTTCATCGAAGCGATTCAACTAAACTTAAATATAATTAATTTTTCCGTCGCATCAGCTTGTCAATAAAGGGGGCTAGTTTTTAAACTATTAATAACCAGATGAAATAAATTAATATTTTTCTATTGAACATATTATTTTACTTAAGGATCCAAGACATTACAATTATTTTTTGCCTGATCTTTCGTAATAAAACCCCTCACTTTTTTAATATTTAAATTTAATTTAGCTTCTCTTTTACTATTTCAAAAGAAGTACTCTCTACTAACAATAAAGATAAATGTGTGTGTATTGGCGATCTACAGGCCAGACCTTTTGACCTATGGCTATCACATTTAGCACACTCACATACCTTGGAGGCTGGAAATGTATACCTCAGAGTGGTTTCCTTGGAATTATAAATAAAATTTTAATTGATTAACAATTAATCAAAATAATTTGTGCACCATTGCAAAATTTAAAAATGTGCCTTTTTGATGATACTTATTTAATATTCGTGGAAAGTTTCCTGATTTTTTTCATTTTTTTATTTAGTATCCGATAAAAGATTGTTACTCTGAAATTCAAACCATTTTCATTGTTTCATTAAAAATTTAATCGCACGACTTCCTTCAATTTTTTAAAGCGAAAGAAGGATTCTGTTTAATATCCATGTGAAAGTGTGTGGTAACAATAACGCGAAATCAGAACGATAAATTTACTTATTTATTAAGCTATGATGTCATATAAGTCTATTAAGAATGTTCTTGTATGTAATAAACAGAAAATATGTAAGATTACTAAAATAACATGGTTTTAATGTCTGATAATTTGAGGAATCAAGGACAGGCAATTTCATCGAAGCTATTTAACTAAACAAATATAATTATTATTTCCAGTAATTCAGCTGGTCAACAAAGACGGATAATTTATGAAATATTAATAATGAATAGTAATGAGATGAAATAAATTAAAAAAAATTACTGAAAATATTTTTTTATTAAATTTTTTTCTGCTTGATCTTTTGAGAGAATTTTTTTTCTTAATATATACAATTTCGGTAGATGTCACTGCCTTTTCATAACAAAAAAAAAAAAAAAAAAGAATCTTATTGAAAATAAGTTTTTTTTTCTGATTCACACAATAGCAGTTTCGTTCCTTTGTCTGTATTATACATTTTAATTGGGTTGGAAAGTTAACATTTCCTCCCCATGCGGCAGACTGAGAGAAAAAGTACTGTTATGCTAACCCCTTTTTTCTTCCGATGCTGAATTTCTTGTTTGTTGCTTTTTCTATTTATTTGTTGATGAAAAGTTAGTCGCGTTGCTTACGAAATTTAAACAGGCAAGATTAAGAAGGAATTCATTGACTTTGTTCTCTATCTCCGGTCGTTGACATCAAATGAATAAGAAAAAAAAAAATGTATCGCATTTGGAAATGAGTTTAATTCTGCGTTTGTTGAATAACACCTTCTACATAATGGTGTATCGTATCACACATAAAATTAAGATTAGATTTTTACTTTCGTGAAATTGAATGGGATCGTCATTTTCTTTCTTTTTTTTTTAAATCTCAAATTTAAATGGTGGTTAGGTTTAGTGAACTGGAAACCGATATGCTTGGTAATGATGAGAAAATTGTATTAATAGTAGCTCTGTGATTACTTCTAACACAGTTACATTTGCATATAAAACTGAGAAACGCAGAATTTAAAAATGCATGATGGGAAAATTATGAGTAAACAAGTTTAATGAAACTTTCCAGAAATAGAATTTTGAATCTATTCTGAAGTTTTTGAGAAAGCAAAACACGTTTGATTATTAAATTTAATACATAAACCATTATTTCTGAAATTAGGTTTATATAGAATGTCTGGTAATATATTTTTCGAGGAAATGACTCTAGAACAAGGATCTTTTTGCAAAGCGTATTTCTTTAAAAGCAGCAAAATATTTTATTACACTTACTGGTAATAACAAAATGTAATCTAAATAAAACTAGATTTAACAATTGATTACCACAATAACATATAATTTGAATTTGAATTTGTTTTTAACAAAGGAAATAGCAATTTACATCCAGGTTTTATTTAGATTTTAATCAGCATATTATATCAGCAAAAATATTTATTTATTGTTTTACTGCCAATTTAATTTTGAACCTTACCTTCATTTTTTAATAGTTAACATAATTCTAAATTATTAATATGTTAGCCGCTTCTCATGATGACACTATTTAAAATTTGATCCCATATGTTTGTCTGTGTTTGTGTAATACATATAATTTTAACCTTTCAGTGGAGACGTTTTCTGGGTCAATATGAAAAGTCGCGTATGTTTCCGAGATATAATACAGTAAAATAATAATTTTTGACATGCTAGTTATCAAAATTGCATTCTAATTGAGCAATATTATTATTATAATTATTTATTTGTTGTTTTAAAAGGGAATGGAAACAATGTAATCATAAAGTACAAAAAATATAAACTATTTAAAGAATTAATAGAATGATATGAAAGTAAAGTAAATGAAATTGAAAATACATCAGTTGAAATATCGACTTTTGTAATACAAAACACTAGAAACAATATGGAAATAAAAAAAGCAATTGAAATTTAGATATAAAAAGTATGACATTGATTTCATATTCACTTCATTAAATCGTTGAAATCGAGCAAATATACTTAGAATGTAAAAATACAAATTTGTGGCAAATATCAAGGCTAAAGCATATGACTTTATTGTGTTTCTCATTTGGAAAAGTTTGCATGATTTTTGCATGATGACATATCGTTCACTTCTTCGAAACCTAGTATTACTTTTCTTTCCAGCGCTTTTAATTTTAATTTACTATATAAAGAAATAGGTCCATTCAATCTATTCTTTCACGAGAATGCTTGCCAGTAGTCGTAGATACATTCTTTGTCGTAGATACTTTCTTTCTTCTTTTTCTTTCTTCCAGCTTTTGTTTATTCTTTGTTTGAAGAATAATATACCTTTTGATTGCTGTTACATTATTTTCAAAACAACAACAACAACAGCAACAAAAAGAAAGAACTGAAAAAACTCATGCCAGCGATCGGGCGCAGCTTTGAATAACAATAACAGATTCACTAAGATCTATTCACACCCTAAATTCCAAAATTTGACAACCAATTTATCGAAAGACTTCGATGCTTTCATAGATGCCTGTGGTAAGATATATATATATATATAATGAAATTCATCTCTAGTGTACACGTACACGTTCTCATACACGTTTATCCGATGAAAATATTAAATTTAGTTAAAATAAAAACCGCCACGACATGTAACATCGAACACTATGGTACAAGCATAACTATCCCATTGAGAACTACATACGAAGTCTTTTCATTTATATGCATAATCCGACATCGTAGATGCACCATCAGAGTACACTACCATCAGAAAGAAAGAATCAATAGCCATACGAGATGGTTTTCATCCTTATATTTGAACCCCACGGAATTAATTTTATTATAAATATTAACCTCATTAAGTGATAAATGGAAAATTAACTAAAAGTTAAATTAAGTATAGAATAAATCTTGATTGAATGTTAAAAATTGAATGATAGATGTAAATATGATTAATTGATAAATAGTGAAATGGTAAAAAAAACCTAATTGCATAATAAAATTGATTGATCGATGCTGACTTGTAAAATAGATTTATAAAGAAAAACAAATCAAAATATATTGCAAGAAATAAAAATAAAAATACTGGATCGCTTACTAATTAGATTATTAGTACTTACTGGAATTAGATTATTACTAAATAAAGATAAGCATTTTGAGATGATTATTAATTAAATTGCAATATCAGAAATTGATTATTTTTAAATATTTAACTCAAATTTTGCAGAACTTCACATTACAAAATCTAAAAAATTTTCATCGAAAATTGGACGAAAACTGACAAAATAAAATATATTCTCCATTCCAAAAGAAGATTCAATTTCAGAATAAAATATTATTTTTCTTTTTTTTTTAAATTTAATTTTCACTGCTCAAATCAAAATTCCCTTTCTTACTTTTTTTGTTTAATGACAAGGCATTGCAAATGAAAAAAATAAATAATATTTATTTTACAAACCTGCTTTGATAACACAGGACATGAAAAAATTATTCCGAATTTCAGTTGATGTTTTAAAAGATGGGCATTAAGCAACAAAAATGAAAAGAAAAATTTAATCTTAAAATTTTTTTTTTTTAAATAACATCAAATATCCATCTTAAAAAAATAAATCCGCCTAAGAAAGAATTAGAAATAATAAAAAAATATATATATTTTTGTGAAACTTTCACAATTTTTTTTCATATTTACACCTATTATTTTACGCTTTACATTTTTAAGCGTAAAAATTATGAGCAAAATGTTCATTAGTTTTTATAATTAAGATTTTTAATTTTTTATAGTTTTATTACTTACAACGTTCTAAAAACACACTTTTCCATAATAAATCGAAACTTTAAAAATTTTCAAATTATTCAGTCTATTAAATTATCCTCGCTTCACTGGAATTTTCGAAACATTTCAAAGCGGTGTACATGAAAAAATTGTTTATGCATTGATCATTTGATTAAATTAATAATGGATTCACATAATCGTAAGATAGGTTTTAAATATGGTTTTCAACAAACTTTAAAGTAGAGATAATCAGTTAATTGAACAAATTAGTATCGAATTATGAATAGGATTAGAGCAATTAATTTTAAAAGTTACTTTGAATAATGTATTTAGATTTTATACTTTAAAACCATAGAACAATCATAAACAAAAGATTTCATAATTTGTCAGCAAGTATTTCATTAAGAGTAGTTTCCTAATTCAAATGTTTTACACAATGAACAACTCGCATTTGCACGTTTACAATGATGAAATTGCATAAACAACCATTCTTATGTAATTATTTTCAACCTTCTTATCTAAAAGTTACATTCCTTATAGTTCTTTAATTATCCTTTAATCTTTCCACTTATGTGTACTTCATTGTGTAAGTTGATATCGCATTTCTTCTGTTTAAATTGTTTTTTATTTAGATTATTATGCTTACTTTGCACTGAATTAAGAGTTCATGTCTAAGATGCTTTATATGATAGCTACTTTTTTTCATTGAAAGAGAAATAGTTTTTTAAAACTTTATATATATATATACATATATATGCAATTATAGCTCAATTTCCTAAGCTCATAATATGGATTTTAATTTATTTATTCAGCTTAACAATTTAAGTCTTGCCTCCAATAATTCACTCGATAAATATTACAAAATATTGAAAATTAGTATCTTGAAAAACGAATAAAGATATTATGACTGATCAGATATATTTCTAGATCTTTGCATCTTTTTTTTCAATGTTGTATGCTTCGAAAATATTTTTTAAAAAAAGCATTATTTTTCAACGTAATTAATCTACTTAATTTTTTGATATTTAAAGTAAGAAATGAAGTATTACAAATTTTAACATTTTGGTACTTTAATGTGTTTAAGAGTCAATGAAGTCAAATCATGTGACCTCACTTTGCAGATGTTATGCAATACCGTGACATAATTCCATAAGCAGTAAATAAAAGGTGGGCAGTAAATTTCTAATTCAAATAAACGTGTTAACATGAAATTAATCGACTCGATATCCTCGTTACACACCAGCTGTAACTCGCCAACTTAAATTTGATGTCTATCGTAAAATTGATGTAATATAATTTTAAAGCTAGGTGTAGTATTAGAATACTTTAATATATTTAAGAATCATTGGAATCAAATCATATGACATTTTTCTACTGCATTTATGCTACACTATGCAGTGATTTGATACTTTAACCTATAACAAAAAATACTCAATGAATTTCTCACCTCAATTACCGTAATCGCTTGATCGCTTCATAAAACATCAATTGACTCCAATAATTGTCCACATGCATCCCTCCAACTGAAGTTTGTAATCTAATGCCTATCTAATAATAGGTAAAAGGATATAATATAAAATCTAAACACGATACAACATATAATTAAATTAAATGGCATGCATAGTTAGGTTTGTCATGCGACTGGCGCAACATTCGTTGATTTTATATGTTGACGCTATCGCTACGATTTAATCACTTAACTGTTTAATTTTCTATACTATCTAATAAGATGACACCTTCTATGTTGGGAATATTTTCTTATTTTGATTCAAATGGAAATCCATTGAATACTTGACCTATCTATGTTTTCGAAGAAATTTTAATAATCAATTATAATCGTTATGAATGGTTTATTTTTTAATTACAACTATCAAAATTTGATAAATCGATGTACGTATAGCACTCTGGAAAACCAGTTAAGCGGTTAATTATTTCTAGTCATCTTTAGAAACCAGATGGATCATCAGAGACATTGGCCGTATTTAATTTTAGTGAATTTCATGTCCATAATCCCGAAAAAAATAGTCAGACATTGAAACCATGTTCTTTTAATTTTCTTACATATATTCTGTTTACTGTGCGCATGTACCTTTCTAATGCGGATATCAGAGTGTTTAGAAATAAATGTGAAGTTCATTTATCTAAAGGTAATTGTGACCACTTTTTTACTCATCTTATAACCTGCAGATGTATTAAACAAAATTATTATACTTTAGCTGTCAACAGTCGAAGAAAATCAAGACTTAACTATTTGGCGGAAGTACGGAAATGGTTTTGATCTCAGAACAACAATGTAATGTATTGTTGGAAATTATACCAAAATATATTTTAAAAATTGTCAAAAATTCAGAAAAAATTTGCGAAAAAGTGGTATAATTAAAAAAAATATATATTGAACTTTTCAAAAGAAGCAAAATTTATTTTTGTGTAACAATATTCTAGGAAATTATTGCGGAAAAATATCGGCACTCATTTAATTTTTAATTAATTAAAATTATAATCAAAAACTGAAAAAATATTGATCAAAAATGCACATTCTCACTCTTTAAATTATATATGTGCCAAATTTGGTAGGTGTTAATAAAACTGCACGTATTTCAGCATTATCTTATAAATTTAGCAAATCGTATAGCAAAATTTTAATTTTATAAACGGAAATAAAGACCACTTACTACTTTTATGCCTTACCATTTTAGAAAATCATTTATCTTTCAAAAATGGCAAAAAGCAGTTATTATTTGAGTAATGTAGCTGTTTTAAAGTTGTAGTGTGTAATGATTATAATAAATAATAACAAGAAACTTTGGCGGTTACAATAAAAAAAAATGTCATTATCATATTTGGCTAGGAATCAATAGCGTTAAAATAATGCATGTTCGGCGACAGTGCATTGATCTTAAGTCTAGCCCATAAAAAAGTATTATATTATTTTAACTTATATTTGAACTATAATGATAAAGGTTTCGGAGGGGTTAGCTGCACATGGCGAATTAATTGGCGAAAAAGTGACGACATTCATTGGCGTTGAAAATTAGCCATGCTCCGGTAGTTCGAAAACCTCCTTCTGTAAATTAAAACATATGGTATTCCATTAATTCCGACCGGATATTCACATGAAGGATTCTTCAACTCTTTCTATTGTCTCAATTTCTCGTTTCCGATTACATAGATTTTCAATCGAAACTACACGAGTTACACTCATTTTTTTCGTATTTATCCAATTCCAAAAAAATAGAGTTGTCTCACATTTTTCTAAATAAGAAATTACCTCCATATTATATATATATAATGTAATAATTTTCAGAATCCTGTCGGCTCTTTAATATGTAACCATTATTTTATGTGAAGCAGGATGCAGTTTGAAGACAGTGAAGAGACTTTTTACATTTTTAAATTCTTTTTAATTCCTCGGGAAAGCATAATTATTTACAAGCAGAGACGCGGACGTTTCGCGTCCGCAACAGCGCGGAATAAAGCATAAGCGGGGAAGAAGGGCGAAATAAATTATCCCTCGTCTTATATAACCTTAGATTTTGATAGGGAAAATATTTCTCCACAGTGCTAATATATTATTAAGATTCTGATAGGGATTTCTGACGCATGTCAATCACATGTAAGGTAAAGACAGCGATCTTTTAAGAAAGAATGTGCTTACTGGACACTTTTTACCCCTTCACGCTGAGCGTGTGAAAGTATCGGCGTTTAGCCGAATCAGCAATTTTATAAAGCTTATCTTGAATTAATTAAGTAGAGAAAGTGGAATTGGATCACGAAATAAGAGAATATTTTTAGAATGAAGTTACTATGGGTTAAATTAAGATAAAATCTTGGAAATTAATTAAATTGAAACTAAAAGTTTAAAATATCATTACATTATATATATATATACAGAGAGAGAGAGAGAGAGAGAGAGATAGACAGATAGATGTGAGTGTGCTGTGGAAGTCACCTCAACAATGCGTTTTCTATATTTTTCAATGTCTATTTTTCTCTGACATTCGCATCACAATTCAATAAATTTACTTTTTAATTTTCTTATATAGTATCCTTTCACTTTAGGTAAAAACAATAAAAAATTTAATGAAAAAAAAGCATAAATTACAGTACTTCCATAATTTTTTTTTGAAATGTAATAAGTTTATTTGAATTTCCTTGAAATTTAATTGCATTTTATTCAAATCAATCTGGATGAATATACTATATTATAGTGAATAATTAAAGTGGAGTTTTATTTCATTTTATCTTTGCTCTCCATAATAAAGTCCATCAACAATTTTATAAAATAATTTACATCAATATTCTACTATTTGCATCAATAATGTCTGCTTGACGTCCGAGTTGTCCTTGGAATTGCACACCCCAGATAGGAATTTCCATCACAATTTTCACGCGCTCCATTTTTGAAGCGAAAACTCGTTCTTTTATGAATAAATGCAAAATGATAAAAACGAGTTTCTGTAAGAAATCAAAGGCAAAGAAAACGCTTCAAAGGAATGTTTCTATTATACATTGTCACACTGTGGCTTGGAACAAACAAAGAAAATTTAAATTTCGATAGTGGTAAGTTAATGTTACTTAACTTGGAAGTCTTTGTACATACGAATTCCTTATATACAAAGCAGAGTTTAATGTGATGTTTTTAACACATAAGAATCGGTATTACTCGAGTGAATATAATTCAGGTTCTATTTAAATGCGCTCTAAATTTCACTTTTATGCTTTAAAGAAACATATAAGTTTGTTATTTAATGAAAATTTTAAAAGAATTAATAAAAACATTTTTTTAAAAAAAATTTTCTTGAAAAAAAATGTTTCGCTTGCAGATTTTCATATTGAAGGTAATAAGAAAGTAAGAACTTTTACTTCCCTAATTCTTGCAGTAGTAATAATCATTCTCATACGAACACTCAGATCATTATTCACCCAATCATGTGAATAATTTAAGAAATGAAAAAAGAAAAGCGATAGTCTTCAATTTACTGCATTCTTAATTTGAGTCATCATTCTAGTAGAAAAATTACAGAAGTGATAAAATTATTCAAATGTTTTGAATATTTTCCGGGATATTGCTTATTAGAAAATCGATTTTTCATTCTTAATTGTTGTTTATAATGGCACTTGCCATGGGCAAGCTCGCTGACGAAGTTAGTGATTTTAAACCAAGGGAGCGTCTCTTGTTTTAGTAGCGCCAACTAGGGCCAAGAGTACGTCTTAGCTACTCACGCATCACATTCGCTTGCCTTTTTACAGGAGGGCACATTCACACATCTCACAGATAGAACATATGAAGAACAACCACGCCCGAACCGGGACTCGAACCCAGGACGCACAGGTCACGGGGAAGACGCGCTACCCCTATGCCAGGAAGCCGGCTCTTTAATTGTATTTTTAATAAACCAAACTGAAAGAAAAACTAATGTTTAAAAATATTTTTTTCCTTAAAAGAAAGAAATAGTTTTGATATTTAGGGTGCTAAAAATATTAAAATGCAAAATGTCAGTTATCTTACCTTTTGGACATCGGTACTTGAATTTATCTTTGTTGTTTATATGAAAGAAATGAAAGTAATATTCCATAGTTCGATTTTTAATTCTTTATTATAAATTAAATTTTGCGCGAGATAAAAATAAATTGAAGATTCATTCTTTATTACAATATAATTTATAACATGTTTTAATGAAACTTATATCAACAGAGAGTTTATTAAATCAACGACAAAAAATTATCGGGGAATTTCAAAAATAATATTATTTTATTAAGACTGACAATATGGAGATTTAAAATTGAATTTACATTACAGACTATGTCAGAAAATTCAATGATGTCCATTATTTTAATGATAAAATAATATAAAAAATTTTCTAATTTGATTTGTTTTTTTTTATTTAAGAAATAATAAATTCATTTAACGATACGTCTTATTCTGTTTATTCAGTAGCATGTTGACTCCTTAAATGTTATTTTGAAACAGCGCATTGAGTTTCGTTCCAAAGTGGTTTTATTCTACAAACTATATGAAAAATAACTTCATATAATTTTTTTCAAACATAAATTAAATCAGTTGAACTTCAGAGATCTTATGAAGGCACAGTATTCGTGGAATTTCCTACTTAAATATCATTTAAGAAGCCCTACATAAAAAACACGACGTGCCTTGGGGAAAAAAAACTCATTGCATATAAACTATCAAAAGCAAATGTATATATTTATTTTATACATCAACAAATACAATATACTCTTTTACTAATGTGAGAAGTGTCATAAAAATAATACAAACCATCTAAGAAAATCGCTAGTTTGATGTAAATGTAATCATTCAATTTATTATTTTGCTATTGACTTTCATGATTACAGTTCTAATACTTTTAGTTATTACTTACAGCTTAGACACTGCTGATTTTTATCACGATGCAATCAGCATTGTGCCAGTTTCAAAGTTCGGACTACTTTTTTTGCTGAAATGCAGACGATTTTCTTCTAGTCAACAAATGAAAAATCGTATGTCTCGCATAATTTTATGCGGGAAATGGAACATTTACTTATCATTTATTTGAACAATTGTTGCCATCACACACTTGTTATATTGTCGTGACTTATCAAATCAGGAAAGATGATTTAATAAATAAATGCAGTAGGAAAATAGGAAGAATTCTAAACCGAAGCACAAATTGAATTTCCATGTACAATAAAAATACAGAGATTATTTTATTTTATATCGAAGGAAAATAGATAATAAGAAGAATAAAATACTATGTTGTATAGCAAAAATATCAACATAAATTCGAGATTCAAAAAGAGATTCGAATTTAATATCTACATTTGATAAATTCTCATTATTTATATTTATCACTGGGATTATACAATCAGCCATTGAATGCATTTGGAAAAATTTAAATCAAACGATATTTTAAGTCTGAGTTCTCAATAACACCAGGAAATCATTAACGTCCACGAAGATAAAAAAAATAAATAAAAGATCATGTTGGCATCAAAGAATGAAACTATCATGAGTCACATGATTGAAAGTGACCAATGAATCAAAATGTAAACATCCTTGTGTTTCTTTGTGAATAGAAGTAATTTGCAGAAAAAAAGATAACTGTGGAATTTAAATCAAAATAAATGTATAAGGTTGTTTTGTGGTCAAAGAATGAGTCAGGTGAGTTAATTTCGAATGATTTCATATATAAATAAAAAAAATACTCCACTTCCTCTTAGAATGATTAGCATATTATAACTATATTTTTGTTAAAAATATTTTGAATTTCTGATCGTTCTCTGAAATAAGATTCGAATCTTTAGTCCGTGATATAATGGTAGATAATTTTATGTTTATCTTTCTTTTATTTATTGTTTTATATTTATGTTATTTTAACCTTCATTTTTAACTGCATAGCAACTATTTAATTATATAGCAAAAATGACAATGAATTTAATGATTGAATTTAATATTGTTACAGCGCGTGCGAGTATAAATGCAGTAACTAAAATAATGAAAATATTGTTGCAAAATATGTTTGAAAATATTTGTAAGAATTTATGAAAGATAAAGGAAAAGTTGTATGAATAGAAAATTAATATTACTAATGGCCTTAATATTAAATTTTAAAGCGGTTAAAAATATTTTTAACAAAACGATAAAACTTGATGAAATCAAGCGATTTTTTTTGCGATAAAACTTGCTGAAATCATTAAAGTAAAACGATAAAATATAATTTCATTTTTAGTTGTAATTCCAATTAAAATTTTGATAATTCCTTTCTTTTTAAGCACCTACTTACCGAAGCACTTACTACTAAACAAATTTGTTAGATTATAGGTACAAAAGTCGGTTGAGCATTTTGAAAGAGGCTTGTATTATGCAATCGAAATCTAAGGATCTCGTACTATTAATATTACAACAATAATATATAGGTTAAAAATTCATAAAACTATAAGTGTCTATAGCTCAATAAAAAAAAAGTAGTGGACTGTAGTTTTTTAAACAGTTTATTGTGAAAATCAACAATAATATGCTAATTAAATTATTAAAGCATTAAAATATTGTAACATTGAACTCTTAATAGGAGGAAAATGTGAACAATAATAATTCAGAGAATTTCGTCTCCTGCTTAGTAGAGGAGCAATTATCTCTGGGTCCAGCTCTCATGAGAACTCAGTCTGAACTGAGGGGTTTCCTCTATCGCCACCCCAACACCCCAAGAGGGGTTGGCGCTGCAAGTGAGCTTGAAAAATAACATTGCCACATTACCGCACAAATAGTAAATAAAAAGAAGACTTTTACTCAACAAACTTATTAGAATTCTTGGTCTTATTTTTATCATAAACTGTTTCAAGCGACAAGCTAATTCGTTGGGAATATTGATTGTAATTGATTTCAGATAAACTGTTTAGATATAAATTGATGTCAATTATTCCACCAATTTGTCTGAAATCGGCGAGTTATTTTAATTATTTAATTTAAATTCAGTCTATTGTGTACAAGAACCTTTTTAATGGATTTAACCATTTTCAGAATATCATTGCATTATTAAAAATATGGATATCCTATTCATCTTAATATTAACCTCCGCAGTACTGTAAATTCAATTTTTCATTATCTTGCAAACGACACAAATAATAAAAATGGTAAAACACGCGATTAAATATTTGATGAAATATTTAAAACTATTTGATTTTCAGAGCGACATTGGAATATATTGTCATGAAGATGCAAAGAATAACAAGTCACAAAGTAACACTATATCAAGTTTATTAGCTTTAAGCAACTCGTAATATGCAGGCGAAGAATTGATACCTTTACAGAATTGATACTTTTCGAATTATAAAGAAGGTTATAGAAAGTTCTAGAAATGAATAATAAGAAATTCAACTAAAGTTCAACCGCTAAATTAATGCAACTTGGATGGGATTCGAATCCCCGACCTTGTGCTCTACAAGCGCGTCCTTTACCTCTGAGCCATACTATGTGCAGATTTTCCTTTTGCGACAATATTACTGGAAATTATGCAATTTTCGTTTAATTTTCCAAAATTTAAGAAAAAATCGCTTATTATTAAATTGGTATAGTTAAAATGATATATATTAAATTTTGGTATAGTGTTAAACTCATTTTTGTGCAATGGCATTTCCAAAATTGAATTCGATTGTTGATTCGATTCATATCAAAATTCAGCTTACTTTTTAATTAATTAAAATCCTAATTGAAATTTCGACACTAAATTCCCACACATATATACTACCATCCTCCAAAGTATATTTGTGCCAAATTTTGTTTCTTGTATGTCTCAAGATTTGTCATATGAAACGCCAAAACGCACAATGCAACACAACACATAAATACTCATCTTTATTAGAAGAAGTCATTGTCATTGATATAGCTAAATTGACTCCAGAATTGATCTTTTAATATTTATTACTAGCTTAATTTGTAACAGTGCATTAATATTGACATGGAATATCATTCTTTTGGTTGTCTAGCAATTCTAAATTGGAATATTCTCTTAAAGACAGGTAAGACCCAGCAGATCTCTCCGAAACATTCTCACATAATAAATATTTTGATCCATCACTAAAACCTTCATAAAAATTGTGAACCTCGTGCAAGGCTAATGACCTAAGAATGCTCAGATTTTCATTTTCAAAGTCAGATACATAAGCATTCTTTGCTTCGTAATATAATGAAAAAAAAAACAAAAAAAACTGGGTTATTCATTTTGAACGCTGTTTTTAATTGAATGAAATGGAAATTTGACACTTTACCATAATTTTCGTAATAAGATGACATACCAAATTTTAGGTATCTAAGTTGAGTTTTGTAATTATACTCTTTACATTCAATGCTAAAGAACAGATAAACAGGCCCTCAACCTTGATATGAAAAGTTGGCTTACTTTAAAATTATAACATACGTAATTTTTGCCAACATTCTGTTTTTTTAAAGAAATGTCAACGAAGGCATTGAAGTACGTAAGTTTCTTCTGGATTTTCTGAACACTTGTTTTGGAGTCGCATATCATAATTTAGAGACATAAAAATTTCGAAAATCGAGATAAAACAAATGCGCGCTTGATAGTTCCTAGTCTAAGTATTAACATGTGCAAAGCTTTTTTTTTCTATTAATCAATAATGGCTAATATCCCCTTCTATGTGGTGTTGCTTTCGAGGATGGAAAGCTGATTTGAAACTTTCTGAACTTTTCAGAGGAAGCCATGGTAAGCAATCTCAATGCAGAACCCAATGGCATTTTGCTATACCAGACACCGTTTTTAATGTTATCGACTTCGTCATTCAAAATATAAAAGGCAGGACTTTATTTCATCCTTAAAACGAATTTCTTGCAACTGTTGAACAAAAATCTTCTATATTTTAAAGAGAAGGTAATTTTTAAATTCAAGAAATGTGATTAATGACATCGAAATCTGCCTGAATGCACTGTTTCAATTTTGTAAAATTTTGGAATAGAATATAGCATTTGATAATATAAAAAGATACATGAGGAAACACCATCCCCAAAGAGAAAAGAAATATGTGAAAGCAAACTATTTATAAGAAAAGCAATTTTATTTCCTACAGATGAATATTAAAGTTTTTTAGAAAATTGTGCATGAATTTCAAGCTAAACGTAATTTTCTGAGCTGACATTTCGTAGCATATATGGGTCAACGATGTATTGTGTGCAACAATCTGCCCACGACAGAGATGTTCAGTGTAGTTGTTCTTGGAGTTCTGGTTCTAATCTCAGTATTATCATAATGTTCATCGCGTATACGCGGCTATTTCTACCAAAATATATTGCCTAAATTTTCTAAATTTTGACGTGGGAGGCAGCCAAATGAGATAGTTGAAAAAACTGTAAAATAATATAATATCCAGAAAAGGTGTTAGGGGGATTATCTTAAAAACCTAGCAATGCATAGTTTTTTCCGAACAAAAGCAATTCATGAAACATTTAAAAAAGAAAGTAATAATATAGGAACTTTTAACAATGGTTTTTATTTAAATATAATCTGCAGTTTCTTTATGCTGTGGTATCCATACTCGCAGTATAGTAAATGTCGGAGAGAATAATGTTTAGAAGCTGAGGAAACACACCATTGGAAGTAGTCTCACCAAAATTCTCATATCCTTTCTTAAAGGTGTTATCCCAGAGAACTCTTTGCATGGCATTGCCGTACAATAATTACAAAATATCGCCCTTTAGTTTGAATCCATTGTGTTATCTTTGGCAAGTTATTTGGCGATTAATCCCTGGCATATAGTTAATAGTATCCGAAAAGAGAATTTGCATTTTGGATCGCTTTCCCCAATAGATCGAAACAAAAATTGGACACAAAACTACACACGTAATCACAAATTCCCATACCAAATTTTATATAATCAAATCATTGCATTTTTTTTTTTTTTTGGTTTCGAGTTTACATGTTTCTAAAAGTGCAGACCGACGGCCGATCAATCCATTGTTGGATTTGACTCAAAATTTGATAGGTTAAATCTTGTACCGAATTTTATCTAGCTTTCTCTCTTCGGTAGTTATTGTGTTAATTTATATTCGGACAGCGGGAGAGAAGAATTCATCTAAACGGGTTTTGCCCAAAATTTGGTAGAAATAAACAAAATTTGTATAAAAACGTATACCAAATTTCACCCCTCTAGTTAAAAATGTTTTTGAGTTATCTTTGTCAAAGACAGACGGACATTTTCCAAAAAATTTTTTTCTAACTCCGGGAGATCTAAAACGTGGAAATTTGTCAAAATCTCAAGTTCGATTTTATTTTGCTGATTAAAATACTTTGTCTCTACTATGTATACGAGAAAATAAATAAAACCCCATCCATTCATTAATTTGAAAAGTAAAACGTTATAGGTTTGTTTCAACCCTCCAGCTGCCAATCCCGCGATTTCAGCGGGTTGGCAATCAGTCCATTTTCTGTTGCATGCCGCGTTTTTCGAAGTTTGAAGTGTTTATTTTTTCGATCACATATTTTTATTACATCATATTACTATCGTGTAACATACAGTATCAGTTCACTTTGTTTGAAAAATATTTGAATTTATTTGTAAACATCTCATCTAAATAATGATTTAAAAAATTATACAGTCAGAGGGTTAACTTCATAGAAAGAAAACTTTGTAGTTTTATAAACTTTAATCTATTACATTTCTTCTATCTGGAATAATGAGTTAAAACTGGACAACTGGTTTGTGGCCCATATTTTTGTTGGTTTGAAAATGGCTGAAACCTGTCCAATTTAAATGCAATCTTTCGTGCTGAGTTATATCACCAACCACTAAGAAAATGCTTGGCAATGATTTTTATTATCTTTTAAGCCGCATGCAGTAATTCCAAAAACTAAGATCAAGAAACTGCCAACTGTCTCCGCATGATTCATTGTGTCCTGATTACTTGAGATTCAAAACGTCACTCTCCGAAATAAATCTGCTAATCTAAACTTCGTTTTCATACTGTCTGTAAAAATCAATTTGTATGCATATGCCTTTGTAACAAAATCATTATATGACTATTATCCATCCATAAGGTCTACATATAAACATATATGATTAAGATGTGATTATATACATTTGTATTTCATTTAGTTCCATTAATATATATATTTATATTTCATTAAGAGTAATTATTTAAGATTAATAAAAATATTCTTTTGCAAAAATTATTAAAAAAATTTTTTTTTGATGGAAAATAACTTTTTCTTTCTTTCTAGTATACGACGTTTGGAGAAAGTATAACAGTCATTAAAAAAATATTGAAACTAGAGATTTTGACGAACCTCCGCATTTTAGACCTTCCTGAGTTCGAAAACATACTTATGGAAAATGTCCGTCTGTCTGTCAGTCTCTGACAAAAATAACTCAAAAACACTTTGATCTAGAAGGATTAAATTTGGTATTTCTGTCCAAATTAGATTTAAAAAAAAACCAAAAAAAAAACCGAGAGCTAGATAGAAAAATTCGTACACAGATTTAGCACCTTTAGAATACAAACAGATTTTGAGTGAAAGACAGAAAGGAGTTGACCGTCTGTACTTTCAGAAATATGGAAACACGATAACTCATAAAAGCAGTGACTTAAATTTATCAAAATTGGTGTGCGCTTTTTCTTCCTAAATTTTAGCATTTTTCCACATTTTGTTTCATTTGGTTGGAAAAATCGTGTCTAAATTCCAAATTCGATTTTTGGATACTTTTGACCATATACCACTTTCCAACGATCACACGATAGATTCAGCAGAATTTCTAGATTCAAGCTGAAAATTAAGATTTCGTACATATTGTAAGTCAATACCATGCAAGGCGTTCACTGGGATACTATATGTATTAGAGATTATGCGTGAAAGTTTTGGGAACATCAATCCTGCTTGTTTCTGATTGTGTATAAAATTGCTTTATTAGAAAGAGTAATTGTGAGAAATTAGAAGTTATAGATATGAACATGTAAACAAATTAATTATTATAAGCATTGGTCTTTCTTTTGCATATTCATATTTTGAAGGACAGCTTGATGACATTTTTTCCAGCACTTTTGCCAGGGAAATTTAATCCATATTCTTACAAGATGGAAAAATGCAAATGTCTTTTTGTGCGTTGGCGCTTGAGTACTGCCAAATTTCGGCATGCTATTCCGTAGATATAATATCAAGGCAATTAGAAATATTTTCTTCAAATACTAATGACAATTTTTATTAGTTAATGATTAAGAAAAATTCTGATGTTTCCTATTATTTACCTTAAAACTAATTATCTTTCGAAAATTTCATGATGCAAAAAATAATTTTTATACTTTTTCAAAATAAGAAAATATCATTTATATGTTACTAATTTAGTAACATTTCGTATCATTTAAATGTAATTTTCGTAACAGTCCGTAACAATGCATATCATTATTGTGATGAAACTCAATTTAGTTCGTTATTACTATAAACATTTGATTTTGGATATTTCACCCTTTCTTGGTGATCAAAATTTTTATTTCTTATTTTTTCATATCAAATAGGATTCGTGATCATATTGTTTTCAATTATTGATCTAATCGAATTATTTGGATAGTTAATGTACTTAGCTGTATGAGAGACTGGATTATATAAAACTAGTCACCATTTTCTACAATTATAATATCAGAAAAAGTAATACAGCAATTCAAACAACACAAAAAGAACTGAAAAACAATATTCATGAAATAAATTTATAACGATGTATTTACTGAAAAAAAATTGATGTTTGAATATTATAAATTTGCATTTTTAATATCATGGTGTCACACCGCAATAGAGCCAAACTTAAACGGTATCCGTCGTTGCAGAATAAGAATAATGATGTAAATTAAAACTCACAACACATAAACAACATAAATAAGACAAATAAAATTTAATGAAATTGAAAAGATAAATATTAAGAAGAAATAAAAAACTCTGACATTATTATTCATTGGCTTAAATTGTTGTTACGCAGGAAGAAATTATTTTGCTAAATTTACATTTTGTATTTTGAAGTAGCAAAATGATTTTAAGTATGACGAATTTAAACTTTATATGTCATACCGCAGAAAAAAACTTATTAATTAATATTTATGCAATATTTTCTAAAATGACACTAAGTTTTATAAAAAACGTTACATATTAACTTTTTTTGTAATCATTTCCTCACAATGGGGTAAGAAGAACGCTTCATAATTATCCTCTTCCAACATAGAACATAAGAGGAAAACAACAACAACAACTAACGGATTATTAACTAGACCATTGTAACGAAGGAATCACGTTTTAATTCTCGTAATAATGTTATGAAGAATCGTTTTAATTAAAAAAACGCTTTCATAGCTTCGAAATGATGTTGAACGTGCCTGCATAAACCTGTGCTCTTTCTGTTCAGAATAAAGCCTCAATTGACCTGCTTTCACTCAACCCCATGTGCTTAACCCTGAAGCCTTTCAGCTCCAAGTTCGCTTAGATAATTCATGTAAAAATCTGTCGCTAATGGCCGTTTTTATACAAGCAAGTTTTATGTGGCATAGGATTAAGTCAAATGTGAATTGTGAATAAGATATTTTGTAGTTTTATGTTCGATATTAAAATCAGCATTTTATAACCCTATTATAGTCATAAATATGAAAGTTCATATTTCTGTATTGTAAAACGAGTTGACTTCGTATGGGTTGTAAATTCAGTCTTCATATTTTCACAATTTTTTTCTTTGAGAGCTTAAAAAATTCAATTAAAAGAATCTCATAATTTAGTGAAAAGGTAGAATTACTATAATATAAATGTCAGAATGTTTTGCTTGATATTGTAATTCATAAAAATTGTTTTATATTAATTCACTGCATATATTTAGTAAATATCAGATCACTGTATGATAGAGTGATTTCATATTTAAAACTGTTATAATATTTATATAAAGTATAAAAAAGAGGGAGAGTTACATATTATGCAACATGAGTTTAAAGTTTTTAAATTGCATGCATCAGATTCTTGTTTGTTCCGTTAATAGAAAAAAAATTAAATTACAAAAATTGCTCCGTTAATAGAAAAAATTAAATTACAAAAATATCCAAGTAAATATCATATGTTTATCCAATATAAAAATCTATTAATTTTTTCATACCCAAAATATAATTCCTATTGATTAATGCTATGAGACAAACAACAAACATTATTGGTATTACTCCATGAATTTATTTGAAGTAAGGGTATGTATACTGTATAATGTAGGTATCTTCAAAAAGTAAATAGTCATACAAAAATATTAAAGTTAGTTTTTTGTTGTTTTCAAATAATTGTTTAAATGTTTGAATTCATATTTCTTAATCATGCTGTACTCTGACGCGATAGGTCATTTATGGGTTCGTATTCAGCATATTTACGTGACCATATCAGATCATCTTAATTCTGTCACTATTTGCGTTAATATAGTTGAAGGTTTCGTTTTTAAGTTGTGATAATTTTGTTTTGAATTTTTAATTAATACTGTTATACTGATATTATTTCTCTATATCAAGATCCCATTTAATTCATGAAAATTTTGCAATTAAAATTGAGCAAAGACAAAATAAATAAATAAGAATAATTAAATAAAAAGTCTCTCAAGTATTTATCATGCTACTACCAGATACATTAATAGAGAAAAAGTTGCTTAGTTGCCGAATTTCATTAATTGAAAATTAAGTAAAAATTCGATATTTTTAAATCATAACTTCCGAAAATGCTCAAAACTGAGTTTGACCCCAATTTGAATTCAAATTGTTGTTTTTTTAATGATACTAATATATTTGTATTTATTCATCCCTCAATTTTAGCAATTTTTAGATTTTGGTATGGAATTGAATTTCAAACTTTTTTCGTTTTTCCGTCAAATATTTAATCATATTATTTTCTTCCATTGCTGAAAGGTAAGATAAAAACAATTTTGTTTGATATCTAAACAATTTGTATGAGCAATAAGAAAGTGAAATTAAAATCACTAATTTTACAGAATCATAAAAATTCGAAAATAAATGTACCGCAATGGCATTTTTAATAGCACTTTTGATGTCATGAAACTTTGTCCATGAGAACGTTTTATACAACAGTGAATGGAACTAGTGTAATGCTGTTAAAATAGCACAGTTTTGAAATATATTACAATTAGATGCTAAAGATAATGTTATAGGGGAGTTGTGAGTATTAAATTACGCATAAAAGAGGCATATTTAAAAGAAAAAACATTTTCTATTCTCAGCTATTCAACTGAAAGACAAAGACGCCCAGGATAAAACGAAAAACGTGCTTCATCTATGATACATCAACTAATCCTGATTTAGGTTTTAGAAAATTTCGAACTTTCTGTTCATAAAAGAAACTATAGAGGAATTTTTTATTGTTTAGAAAGAAACTGCAAATATAATTTAAAAATATCTTTTTTTTTCAATTAATTACCCCAAAACTAGTTCTCCAACTTAGTTCTAACTCAAATTTATTCCAAACTACCTCGCCTTTTTTTTCTCAGTGATTTGACTGTGCAATTTGGAATTCTTCGATAACAATTTTAAAATGTAATTAATTATATTAACCCTTTAGATACGCTTCACGTATCAGAATAAATGACATAACAATAAATGCATTTTTTGAATTTATGTTTCAATTTTTTTTTGTAATATTAAATATTTTAAGTTATCTCAATATCATGAATAATTGTGAAATAAATAAAATTTTGAATAAAATCAACTGCTTTTAAATTTCCAAAAAATTGTGTTCAAAATACAAAATAAACGTGTACTTAAGGGTTAAAGAATAATATAGCTGAGAACCTAACATTATTTCTTTATTCCTTTCATTATCACTATACCTGTATATTCGGTTTCATTTTTTAAAATGAATAACTAAATAAATAATAAGCGAAGTAGTTATCATTTTGTACCTATGAAATATTTGCACACTTTTTCTTAATTGAGCCGTTTATTTTGAAAATGGGGCAAGTCCCTTTTTTGTTATTGCGAGATATTTAAAGGTTTGCATTTCAATAAATTTAAAAATATTGGTAAGTATGAATAGATATGCTTTTTGTATTTTGTGGAACCAGATAATGTAAGTTTATAATCCAATAGTGTTTACAGTGCTTATTAAAAAAATAAGAGTTTTATTATTACTAAATGGACTTGCCTCACTTTCAAAATTAATGAATTATTGTAAATGTTCATTTAATTGGGAAATATTTCAGTTGCATCAGTCTTTTTTTTAATAATAAAAACAAAATACTATTCAAAAATTTATAAATATTTATTCAATTGATAAAAAAAAGTGAAACAAAACAAAGAATATTCTTATAGAAAATATAGCATAACAAAAAACAATTCAGTTTTATTAAGAATTTCAATGAAATTATACATTTTCAGTTTATATATAGGTATAATTAAATTGAATTTTATTCAGGATTTAACATTTTAAAATGTTCCTGATGAACAGGAGGAATATATGGTAATAAATTCATCATGTCCTTGCATTTTTAAGATGTAATAGATCTTCTTTTTTCATACATAAAAGATAATTTTATGTTTCTGAAATTACTTGGTCTTCCTCGTTGTGGTGGCAAATCGATAATTTTAAATTCAGAACCTAGTTCTATTGAAGTTTTGTAGAACATTTTGTATGGTGCATCCCTTGTAAATTTGGTCCAGCATATAGTTAAACAATTCACGGTTTCTCCAACGGGATTTTTATTTCTTTTTAAAACCACTTTCTCCAGAGGTTGGGTTGAAAATAAATATTCGCGTTACATTTCATGTATTAATAATTTATTATGTTTTCGACAATTTCGTATTACTTTATAGTAATCCTGGAACTGGTTTTACGGACTACCCTTTCTACCATTCCAAAATCACGATCGCTGGGTAAAATTGAATGTCCCAACAGCAAAATTTGTAATCAATGATATTTATTTCATTGTCACTAGAGTGAACGATCGGTGTTGGAAGTAAACATATTATTATCGAAACACAAAATTAAGATAAACTTTTTATTATTGATGAAACACTGTACAACCACCGATTTTCATGATCAGAGATAGATAGATAGCAACACCCTAGATTTCAGACATGATGTCAAACGGCCACGTTTGCTTCACCATACAGTAACCGAAGCTAAATTTTGCCGTAATATATTCAGTCAAATATAATTTCAATTTAAGATGGACTTGCATCACTTTCAAAATAAACTGATTTTCAATACTATTAATAATTAAAACTTCAATCACCAAAATACTAGAATCTGATTTTTTTTTACTTCAAATTGTTTACGCATAAAAAGATCATAACAAGTTTTATCTATAACTTCCATTATCTCCATTTTTTTTTCAGGAATGGATTTGACTCAGTTTCAAAATAAATGGCTCAATTATTTATAGTTCAAATTTGAAACTAACTTCGAATAAATTTGTTTATTTGTTAATTATACATGACGAATAATGAATTATAAATTTCCTTACAGAATAGAAAAAACACACACTTACATTATAGTTTTAAAAATGATTATAAATTTATGCGGAAAATTGACTCATTTTCATGCTCTATAATTAAAATATCTACTATTCTAATTTTGGTAGTTTAATTTAATCTTCTTTTATCAAAAAAATCTGTCAAAAGTAAAAAGTAAATATTTTGAATTTATTCAGCATCAATGTGTCTGTTATTAAAAAAATGCATTTGAAAAGCAAATAAACTGAAAAAACTTTTGAAGTCTTGTTTGAAGAAATAATTTACCTCTCTGAAAATGTCACATTCTGTTACGTCGAAGAGGAGATAAATCAATTTGAAATTTATCTAAATTGCCATTCAACAGACTTGAACATTTTGTTTGCTTAAAGAAGTTTAAAGAAGTAAAATTTCAGATAAAATTTTGAATCTCTTCAAACTATTCTTGAACATTTATCGAGAGAAGACTTAAAAGTTACTTAAATTTAACTAAGTAAATCAATAAATTTCTAAAGAAATAAATTAAATTGAAAGTTTTCTCATAGTTTTTGACATAATGGGACAGTTAAAGTTTAATCTTTCACAAACTATAATCCATCAATAAAATACTTTAAGAATTGAATTTTAGAGTTTCGAGAGGATTTTTTTTAAACTTGCTTTTATATCAATTAAAAGTATAGAAATCTGACTAATATGTTTTAATCCTACTTTGACATTTTTTTATTATTGTAAAGTTTTTATTATTTATTTAGTGCCTTTAGAGATATTTTATGAATAAGCAAGTTAAGCAGGTTAATTATGGGAAACAAAAACTACATGTGAAACAAAAACCATTTAAGAAACTCCATTTATTTGGACTAGAGTGCTCATATGTTTAAAGAACAACTGTAGATTGAAATGAACCATCCATATGCCCTTAATTATAACTGGTTAATAATTAATCTGATGGTTTTATAAGTTTATTATTTATAAAATTTTATTGAAAATCAGATCTTTTTTGCGAGATACGTTATAAGAAATCAACATTACTTTTCAACAAATGTCAGTAATTTTAGATATTTTTAATTCAAATATTTTAATACAAATCATTTTTGTGTGATCTATGCGAGAAAAAATAATTTGTGTTGAATTTAATTTCTATTATTTTATTAAACAATTTTCAAATGTGAAAAAGTGATAAAACAAAATATTAAAACATAGTCTCCCATTAAAGTGAATATAATAATTAATATATCAAATGGAAAAAAGATTATTATTTTTTTGTAAATTATAATTTAGAAAATTTTAAATAGCTGAATTGTATACTAATTACTTGAGCCATTATGAAATAACTCGCTATATTTCATTTCCTAAATAATATAAAATAATTAATTAAGTAGGTTTTACGAAAAAGCATAGATGTTCGCTCTAGATTTTTGAGGCAATACCATTATTCACAGAATTATTAAATAATTTCTTTAATGATGTCACTAAAAAGTATAAAATTCCATATGTAATATGATAATTTTTAAATGTTGTTTTATTTTAATCTACGGTAAAACAGGTTTGAATATTAGATATAATATACTGATAAGGGAAAATTATGCATATGTATGAAGAAAACTAAACTATTGAATGCATTGATTGTTAAGAGATTGTTCCAGGGCATCTTTTAAAATCATTTCACTATTTAAAATGCGATTATAAAACAACGGAAAATTGTAGATTCCGATTGTTATTTTTAAAATAGATTTTGCACTATCACATCTTTTTTATTCTAATATATTATCATCAAAAAAATTTACTAATATTATAGTTAGTATTAGAGGATACCGAAATTATAAATAAAGATCTGAGCTCGCCACCTAAGCGAATTATAATTGAAAAAATAATTCTTCGTTGATGACAAATATATTATGCAAAATCAAGTTTATTAATGCTTTGTCTATTCTCCGAAGATGCGATATTATTTACAAAGTAAATAAAATAACAAGTTTCAATGTTTTCAGTTCAATGTTTCTTAAAAATATCGAATCATTAGAAAGTATTTGGAATTAAGTGAAAACACCATGCTGAGATTGAAAACGTATGAATCATCATTTTTAAAGCAATAAATCATTGATTTAAAAGTATTGAATCAGCGGACTTAGGATTAGGATTTAACAGGCAATTTTTTTTTTGTCTTTTAATAAGATTCAAATCCATTTAATGTGCAGTTTTGATTAATATTTTGTTATTAATATAGCATATAATTGCGTAATTGTTCAATTCAACTTCCTTTTACAATTTCCTATTTTCAATACAGTTTATAATAGAATTAATGATTTAACGAGCTTCCAATTTTATGCACATTAAAAGAAACCAGGAAGAGATCAAAATCTGAGGCTTATTTATTCGCAATAATTATAATCGAGTAACCGCATTCGCTATAGCTATATATATATATATATATATATATATATATATATAATAATGAAATTTGACCGTAAAAATTTCCCCGTTTGTGCAATTCTTTATGGTAACATTTTTCTTATTATTAATTGTGATTTTTAAAAAATTAACATGAGTTGTTTACTTGTAAGTGTAAATTGGGGCAATTAATTCAAACTAAAAACAAATCCAGAACAAAGGAACTGTCCCTGTTTATCCAGGACATGTGGTCACTTTAGAACCTCACATCTGAACTACAATCCTAGAAACGCTACCTCATATTGTAAAACTCCTACTTAGAACGGGAAGAATACTATTTCCATTTCAATGACTCTATGTGTGTCGAATTCTTTGACATCTTGAAGATTTTATTTGAGAATCGCTTTGCCCAGAAATCAGATATCATCTCCATCATATAAATTCAAGCAATCACGCATCTAAAAGTAGCACAGAAATATCGCTTCATCCTTGTTCTTGTACCATTATTTTTCCAATCTCGAGGTGCCTTCGTTTTTTTTCTTTTCTCCGTGATCTCTGAACTGAGCTTTGGAGCCATGGCACTGTTTGACATTGTCTTCCACTGACCTTGATTTCTCTATCCTACCTTACCAGAAATGACGTAGAAACTGGCACAAGCTTAACTTTGCATTGAGCATGTTTTGAATAAGAAAACGTAGCTTTCTTTGGATATGGGTCAGGTGGATGTATTTCGAATAATAACCAAGTACTGAAAGTCACAGTTTTCAATTGCTGTGAACTACCTTTACTGAAAGAATTTACTTTTTGAATAACTAATAAACGAAGAAAACCTCGAAGCAATTACATGTTGATATTTATAAATTGTAAAATTGGGATTTATTATTGGGATTATCAGAGTGCCAATGCCAAAATTAATTTAATAAATATATAAAATTTTATGTTTCAAAGTGTATACTCGGTTATTGTACCATTTTATTCCTTTAAAGTTATACTTATATCGATTTTATTTTATATATATAGATAAATAGATTAATTTTAACTTATTTGGGTAAAATTAACTTGTTTACTTCATTTTTAAAACTGCCATATTTTTTATTAAAACTATTGAATTGATTTTGGGTGTAATATGTTTATGAAATTGCTCGAATTCGAATAATTTTACATCAAATAATTCATTCCAATACAGTGCATAATACTAATCCATATTTTGTCTTATGTTCCACTTTTCATCTCTTTTGTAATTTTATTTAAAAAAAATAAAATGAATAAAACTGCAAAAATATTTTAATGTCATAAGACTGCCATATTTTTTATTGAAACCGTTAAATTGATTTTGGGTCTAATAAGTATAAGAAATTGCTCGAATTCGAATAATTTTACGTTATATAATTCATTCAAATGCATTGCATAATACTAATCAAAATTTTGTCAGAAATTCTAATTTCATAGATTTTGTAACTTAATTTAACAAAATGAAAGGAATAAACTGCAAATTACTTTAATGTGATGCATACTGAGACATTGCCATTCACCATTAAAAAATGTATTCCTAAAAATCTTCTGGCAAAGGAATTAATAGAAAAAAATCTATAGGTATGGATAAGTGAAATTTAAATTAAAAATATATTTATTTCAAAATTTGAAAAAAAAATTTAAACTTATGACTTACTGAAAACTTTCTTAAAATTTTAATTCATTTAAAATAAATTAAAATAAAATGTATTCATATAAAGTATTCTTACGAAAATGAATATTTTTATAAATATACAGTATCATTATAATCTTATAATTATATATAATACATTTAATTATATATAATAAATATAATTATTATCTTATAAGAATTCTTATAAGTTTCATTATAAAGCATTCTTATAAATCTGAAAATTCTTCAAAGAATTAAAGATGCAGGAATTTAGAAGCTGTAGTTTTTATTCTGATTTGTTTGCACTGTTTTAAATTTTGGGACTAAAACATGAGCTGATGTAAATTTTGAGATATTTACTATACATTATTCAATCTTGTACCCTTGTTTTCCAAGGAAAAGAAAATAAGTAATTTCTATATCTGTTTTAAAAAAATAGTTTAATAAAAAGCATATAAATGATTTCCAGAAATTTTATTTATAAATGGCTGACATTTCTTAGTAAAAATTCCCCGCAAAAGTTTTTTTAGTTCTGGAAAAATTAAAAATTTAATAAAAGCGAAAAGGAACAAAGCCTTAAAATATAAGGCAATGTCATAAAATAACAAAGTGTAATTTCACACCTGAAATATATAAAAAGAAACTAAATTTAGTAATTTTATTTTATTTTATTTTCTCCCAAATAAAATAAAAGAATTCATTTCATATCACAAGGAAGAAAATCTTCCGAATTAAAAAAAAAAAAATCTTTAATCAGTATATCTGGCTTAACTATGACCGTGTCCAGTTTTTAAATCCTCTTATTTAAATTATCTCTATAGATCACCATTCGAGCAGTATCAGATATTGAAATCTATTTTCTTGATTGAAAATGAAGTATGTATGCATTTTCAATTCATCGAAAAATATAAATTACTCATTTTAAATTCATACCATATGAAATTTTTCACAAGCTTCGTCAGATTCTTTTGAAAAATGCAAAGTCGTTTATCTATAAAGGTAATCATAGAAAGATCGCAAGTTATTTTCCCTTAAGCCTTTATTGCTTAACAACAGCCTATGGCGACCATTTGGCTCGACGGATATAGTGATTAGTTTAATTTTCTTGAAATCTCTTTTGTATAACTTGATGTTTATAATTCCCTCGATAAATTCCTTCAAGCATCAAATTGGGTTTTTTTAAAATTGTGTACATGAAATTCTCTGGCAGAATCGAGTTTCATAATATCATAGTGATATTAAAAATTTGCTTGCATGGATAATCCATTTAGAGCTGCATGTTGCCTTTTGCGATAGTATAACATTTTCTGATTTCACATGTAAACTGCGCAAATAATGAACACTATCGTTCTTACTTTAGGTTTTAATAAAGAAGAAAATTAAGTATTTAATGAAATGATGAAAACAGCTTGAAGGTCGGAGCAACAATAAAGACTATTCATTATTGAAAAATATACAAAAAAAATTGCTAAAATTCGAAAAAAAAATGAACAAATAAATTTATATCATTGAAAACATTTTTAAAATTTTAATTTAAAATGTTGTAAAAAAAACTGTGCATTAATAAAAAAATCTGAAATAACTGTATCGAATCATCTATATAATAAGATTAACCCTTTCGTTACTATGGTTAAGAAATAGCTAAAAATGGTCTATTTAATCAATAGTAGATTGTCCGAATGGTCAGATGTGAATTCTGACAGCGAATGGTTTTTGTTTGAACAGCTGTTTGTTTTCAAAAAAAAATGTAATTTTTTTTATAAATAAAAGATTCAATCAACAATTTAAGAATTATAATATTTGTTTTTTCATTCATTTATTTCACATTTTTAAGCAGCATCTTTTTTAAAATTTACCTGTAATGATAATCGCCGGTCCGATTTGTTATAAATATTGGAAGGAAATTTCTTTGCCTGCATTCCATTTGGTCGTAGATTTGAAATTGAATTTTTCCAATTCAAGACGTGATTTCGCGAGACTATGATAATGTCTAGGTAGGGAGGTGTAATTATAGTTGAGTAAAATCTTAGAAAAAAATGGGAAAAAATTGCTGTCCAGTCTAATTGATAATGTTTCATTACTTAACAATGATAGTTCGAGTTCAGATAAAGGTAATTAATAATAATCACAATATAGAAGGATATTTCTGAACCGCTGATATAGTTTAAACTGATATAATCGTATTCTAACAACTCTAATGGTTTGGAGTGGGAATTATACTGCAGTCAGTTTTTTTTCCCTTCAGCTTATGAAATCTTTTTTTTTTCAAACTTTTTTTAAATAATATTTAATTATAAAAAAGGAGCAACATTGTAATTTTATTTCAGCACAGATCAAAATGTTATGATCTGGGATTTGGATAATGTCAAAATGGTTTATCCTAGAACAGTTAACATTTCTAAATGCAAATAGAAAAAGAAAAAGTAAAGATGAAAATTCGATAGATTTTAGCCTCTATTCCATTTCAACTCATTACTTGCATTCTTCGAAATAATTTTTTCTAAATGACTAAAAATACAGACTACTATACAGATTAAAAATATGATCAGAAGAACTGAAAAATTCACTTATTCTCTTTTGTTAAATTAAAATGATCGTATTTTATGGGTAGTAAATGTTTTTAAGAAACTTCTTTAGAAGCTTATTTTAATTAATATTTTAACATGAAATATTTTAAGTAAAAATATGGAATAATAAGAAATAAATATACAGTTCTCGAACATTTTCTTAATGTAGGACAAAGAATAAAAAAATAATTTCGATAAATTCAGGATGTTTGGCCTCTTTATTGGGTAGCAGTTTTACTTACAAAGATCATAGATATGAATTTTTGCTTATTTATTATACGCTGTTATTTGCTTTGTTTTATAAGAGTAAAGATTGAATTCTGTAATCGATTTTTCATTCTATTCTTATTTTTCCTCAATAAAGTATCGTTGTGAAAGCAATGCCATATATCAATATTTTCAGTAAAATTAATTACTTTTTTATTAATCACGATTTTCCATCAGATATAACATCTGACAGTGAAACTGATAATATTTTATTATTGGAAGTTCCTACAGTAATTATAAAAATAAAGTAAATAATAAAATTTTAAAGAAATGTTTGTTAAAAATCACATTCTTATTAGAGCTCGTATATCTAGAATGTTTTTTTTTTCCAGAAAGCTGGAGATCATTGCAAATATCATAAATTCTTGATAACAAGATAATTAAATTGATTCATAATGTGTACAAAAAAAGGAAAAAATCTTTAAAAAATCATTAGAAATTAAAATAATTATGATTGTGATTAAAATTAAATAGAGTATTTTCTTAACTTATTTAGAGTGTTTTTATTGGTGTTCCACACTGTTACGATGTTTGTATTATTTGTATTTTAGTAAACTAATGGAAATGTAATCTTTATTTTCTTTTTATTGCCTCAATTATGCATTTCTCTTCTTCATGTGGAATTTCTATTCTTGTGTCAAAAAAAAAAAATCCTAATATTTAAAAAATGCTCTACTGTTACAATAACTATCCGATATCGTACTCCGTTTAGAATATCGAACATCATGGAGATATAATGCTAGAGTAGACTTTTAACGAAGAAATAGTTAAGGAATACTGAAATATAGTCATTTCAAAATATTTTATTCAGGTTAGTATTTACATCATGAACAAAACATTTTATACAAAAGAATGTACAATTATTAGCTTTTATAAACAAAAGGTCAAAAACTAAATAAATCAAAGCTCGTCCATTTTACGATTCAATTAAAAAATACTTTTTATTTTGAGAGATTTCACAAAAAATAGAAATAAAGTTCTAAATATACAAAGAAAGTAAATGTAAATATATAATTACTGACATAAATTTACACCTCACATATCAATAATCGTTTAATGTCATTTTATATAACTATACAAAACAAAGACAACAATTAAAATACAATGTATTGCGCAGTGACATAATAGAATGTACAAAACAATAAAAATATTTACAAATCAAAACAGTTGCAAAATACTAATTTTTCTTTGACTAGATTAAAAGGAAATAATAATTAATATTTTAAAATTCGAACTTCTTATTGAATTTTATATAAACATAACAATCAGATAATAACTGTTTTGTTTACATTATTTTACATCTATAAATATATTTTTATGGTATCTTAATTTTTTGCTTAGAAATTCTGTGGCTTTACAGTTGTTGAGAAGCAGATCAGAAGAAACCATGACAGTTAGAATAGATGATTTAACGAATATAATGTCATGTTCGGTGTAGAACAAAAATATATATATAAATAGGTAAAAACAATTTTGCTATCAATATTTTATGTTCAGGAATATTTATACAGTGAAACCTCCATAATACGTTGCTCATAGGTACACCATTTATTTTTGGTCCCGATCAATCCTTTTGAATCTCGAAGTTTAAAAATAATCTTTCTGAGATTGCAAGTAATCGATAGTATGTAATTTAAAACCACACAAAAACATAAAGTTAGATTATCGATTCCAATTCTACTGATTTAGTTAAAAGCCAAACTCAAATGTTATGATAATTAAAATGAAATGAAATTTATTTTCTGAATAAATTTCAAATTGGAATCTATCTTGCAAATTTTCTTAAAAGTGAAAAACATCAGCAATAAAATAATATATTTTTTGCTATCCTTGGTAATAAATTATTTAAATAATATATTCAATAATGAGAATTTAACAGAACTACGTACTGAAGAGGTTTTCTGTAAAAAAAAATTAAAAAAAAAGAGGGGGGGGGGGAGAGTTGTTTCTTTGGCAAGAAATAATGCACATGAAAAAAAGAGTAATTTTAAAATGTTGGAAGTCATAAAAAAATATCTGAAATTCTTTCTTAAAGCATTTTCATTTTGTACCATTAATTGTTTCTAATGAAAAAAAATAAATAAATTAAAAATGGTTTATAATGCACAATGTCTCATTCCTAATATTTTTAGAATTTTTCCTCATTCAGAGATAAAATTTACTAATATTATATAATTTCTATATAAACTATATTTCTATATTGAAATGATTGCTTTTTTGACGGCCATTGCATTTTAACAATATTATATTTTTCATCATTCCTTATAATATTTATATAATAATAATTAACTTTATCTTTATCCACAGTCCATATTTCATATAGATTATATTAATATATTTTTGTATACTATTCGATTAATATTTCTCTTTCAATAGAATAAAATTTAGTATCTTTAGGTTTTTCGAAAATGTTTTATGAAAAAAATGTTCTCATATATATTTTTTTTCTAATTTAGTACACTGATTCAGCTCTAGATGGCACCACACTCGATACAACAAACTACATCTAAATTCGACCTTAAGAATTTAATACTTAACCTTTCTTCTTAACACATTTTTAGTTGCTATCGTTCTACATCATATCACTTTATAGCTGTATACTATCTAATAATTACAAATTATCTATAATGTAAGCAACTTTTACAAATTTCCATGTCTTCTTAGCATAATTATGTGGATATACAGCACCCACGGACTTTGATAATTATCTAATCACAGATATGTTTCTTTTTTTTTTCTCCACCAGACAATAAATACTTTTGTTAAAAAGAACATATCTTTTTCATAGAAACTTTAAATAGGCTTTATTTAACCGTTGTGAATATTATATTATCGAAGAATTTGTTATCTGGTAGAATGGATGAAGGGGACGGTCAAGCTCTGTTTTGCAGGACATGATGTGATTTCAAATAAATACATGGCAAGCAATTAAACGTACAAATTATTCGAGACAGTTCCAGAGATAGAGCAGGGGAGTTACAACAAATATCTTAAAGATGATGCACATTTATATGAAACTATGAAAAAAAAAATCGAAAGAAAGATGCAATATTATATTTGAATAAAAATTATATCAAAGTAAAAACTGTTCCATGAAATTTCTGCTTTTTACAACTATTTCCGAAAAAGTTGTAACTAAGAAACATGCTGTGATTAATTCAATGAAACTTATTTCGGAAATATGTTTCAATTTTTTGCTCATAGATGGCACCTCAGACTACTACAGGGGGACAAATTAAGATGATTACAATAAATCAAGAAACTAATATACCACAGCATATTTCTCAAGAACTACATTAAATCAAATTTTTTTTATCAACATATATGGCATGTAAACTATATATTTACATACTGATGTACAAATTGTATGTTTATTGATGTACAATACAAAATTATTCATATGCATTCTATTTTCTTTTAAATCATATAATTCAAACTACAATTTTAAAGCAACAAGAGTTAAGCGTCAAATAATAGATAAATCAAAATCTTTTTTAGTTCATGTTATCACTTATTTTGCTGCTTAACATATTTAGAAAACCCCAAGACTCTTTCAACACAAAGTACAGTACGATATCTCCATGATGTTAAATTATATTTTGAATGCTGAATAACATCATGAAAATATCGTAACAATGTTCTTAGGCATTTTATGTTAATAGAGGGAAACTGAATTGTGAGATTATAAATCTCACTAAATATATTTCATTTTATAGTTTGTGTGTATTTATGTCTGAGACGAAAAATAATTTTTCCTCTCAGTGTCGTAAGCTGTAGCAATGGGTGAGCGAATGAAATATAGATTCCCCGGGGTCTAAT
Source organism: Argiope bruennichi (assembly GCF_947563725.1). Lineage (NCBI taxonomy): Eukaryota > Metazoa > Arthropoda > Arachnida > Araneae > Araneidae > Argiope > Argiope bruennichi. The sequence goes on along the minus strand of NC_079153.1, from coordinate 68,186,752 downwards.
AATTGAGAGGTTCGTGAATATAATATTTTTGAGTTTTTTGTACCTTTTTAAAGCCAAAAATCAAGAACGGCGCCATAAAAATGACGGAAATATGTAGTATTTCCCAAGGATCATTAACCATTGCTGTGTTATGAGTTTGGAAATTTATTAAAAAGTGAAATTTATGTTTTACATTTAATCAATTGATTATTCTTTACATTGTAATCTATTTATAAAGCATACAAATATATTTTCTGTTTAGTTTGATAGAAAACCAAAAGTCTTTTCATTTTTTTAATGCATGTATATTCAGAATACTGTTAAGCAGGCTAAAATATTCATTTTTGCCTTTTATGGTTGATAGTTTTCAACCAACACTCAACAAAGCATTACACTTCATTGAACAGGATTTTAATTACAACTCAAAATACACTATCGTGTGTAAATTTAATGAATTGTAGATGGAAATATTTACAAGATTTAAGCTATTCTATAAACCTATATTATTAAAGAAACAATATTTCACGCTATATATTAATTAAAATTATTAACAGCAAAAAGGGTAAAACAAATTTCTACATTTGTGAATTTTTTATTGTAAAGCACCTTGTATTTAAACCTTCAGAAGTTGAATTTAAAAAGTTTGAAAAAGTGATATTTTTAACGAATTAATCATATTTATGTATTAACCAAATAATAAGGCTAAAATTAAAGGCTAGTATTAAATTTTTAAAACTTTTTGGATATGAAAAGAAATTCTACTTTAGGCTCATTTTCTCCCAATGCTTTTTTAACTAATAATTTTATGGTTCATAAAATATTTTGTGACCAATCTACCATCAACCGCCGGTATTAATTTTAACATCATTTGTTTTAATGATTCTAGCCTACGTTTTATAACGGTTATAACCGGAAGAAATAATCACATTATTAAAGGATGAGAGAATATAACAAAAGTAGTAATTTTGGTGGACAATACCTGACGTATTACCTTGAAATATAATCGTGAAAAAACATAAATATGAAAGTTATAAAAATGCCACAGATATTTAAAATAAAATTAAAGAAATGTAGTCTGTGATTTTTAAAAGACTTATCACAATGAAAGGCCATCAAATCTAGTACAAGGGTATCAGTATTTTTGTGCATGTTTCATATAGGTATAACTTCCTCGTAAGTTATAATAAAAAGAAAAAAAAATGAATATGATATAGAAAGAGGCTTAAAGTTTTGTTTGTATACCAACAAGCACCCTATGTGATTTCTCTTGGTCACACAGGTAATATCAAATGGAAATCTATTCTCTTATGATATTTCCAAGCTTATTTGAAGCCATTAATATGTGTTCCAAGTGTAATTATCTTTAGAAATTGAGTGCTTTACATTATTTTATTGGGAAATGCAGTAGATTCTGTCTTAATGCCTCCTCTGTGAACAACAGTGCACCAACTGACATAGATATTGCCTGTGTGGTTAAAATAAGACACATAGGATGAATAGAATCCAAGCAAACTAAATTTTAAACCTTCAACTGTGTTGGGCTAAAACAGTTTTTACTTATTATAGTTTTCAAAGTAATTATAGCCATTGAAATCATGATGCATTTTTTTTGAATAATGCTATACATTGATCATATCAGCAACTGAAAGAACGGGCAAATAAATTAGTGGCGTTGATGCAGACGAAAGAGATAAGTAGTATATAAAATTAATTGAAATTGCTTCGCAGTTTATTACCGTTATTAGATATATATTCCTGTTGCTTACCGCTGAGATTGCACATTTCTTGTTAATACTAAATAATTCTTATAACCCCTATCAAAATGAATTTTCGTTTTCTTTACTGTTCATACCTGCTGTGTTTCCTTGGTCATATTTACATAACATCACACATTTTATAAATAAATTGTTACTTTTGTCATACTCATCATCCTTTGGAATTATGATCTTCTCTTCTGTGATATTCTACATTTTCAAACACCGCACTTAGTTCTTTTGATGATTGTTCTTCGATTTTTTTCTAACTCTGTACATTTATTAATATACGCTTAATTGCATAGCAATTAGGTTTCTGAGGTTGAATATTCATATGAATTTGTTTTCTACAGAAATCAATTGGAAAAATAATTGATTTTTGCCTTAAGACATTCTAAACTTCTGAAAGCTTACATACTTAAGCTATAGAAATACATTATTTTATGATGTCTGGTATAATCAACTCACTGAAATGAAGAATTATCAGTATTTTGTTGATTATTGAAAAAGAAAAAAAGCTCTTTTCAGTTACTGTTCTGGCTGGGACGTGCATACATCAGACTTTCGTTTTACAAATAAATGACCTTTGGTCCACGGATTCTGTACTTTGAGTGGTTGGAAGGAATCACTTAGAGAGCGTTCTAACGTGCCAAATGACACAACCATGCACAGATTATCTTTTGTTTGATCATCAATATATAGAGTACTGTCATATTTTTCTTCAAGTGTAGCGTCATTCATTTGGCCGATTACTGCTTCCACAATCTCTCGCACTGATACTTCTGGGCTTACCTGCAGTCGAACACTAGTGTCAGCAGGAATGCTGTCATGATAAGCTACCGAAATTCTTAGTTCATCAACGGAAACATCGAAGTTTGTTTCTGGACAAGGATGTCCTGAATCTAGTACTGATGTAACAAATGTATAGTCTTCATCTTCTTGGTTACTGGAACCTTCTCCACTTCCTGATATGGCTTTAAATTGTAGACCACAGTCTGTTAGACTGTCTTCATCATCACTGTTATGATCCTTGCTTTCGTCTTGAGGTAATTGAAGTAGGACATCCATTTGTTGCTCTTTGTAATCGCTTATATCATCATCAAATTCGTCAGATTCTGGATTTGTACCTTCATTAGATGACAAGGAGTGAGAACTTCCACGGCCAGGCAACACATTGATGACGATTCCTTCATGTGACAGTGTGTCATCATCACCTTGGCCCTTATCGGAGGATTCTTCATCTTCATTGACTGGTGTGGCTGCAGCTGACGAGTCACAAACTGGACTGGAGCATGCTCCTATTTTGTATGTTACACTTAAAGCTTCTGTGCTATAAGCTTTAGATTTGTCATCAATCAATTGCAGTGAGGAAGGTGGCTTTTTGTGTTCGTAACTGTCATCATTATCTGGTTCGTCGGTGGAGCTAGAAGGACAGATCAAGCGAGATGTTGAAGCACAACGGCGTATTTCAGCATTAGGCTTTAATGAATCATCTGCATTGTTTTTTGATTCTGTCAAAGAAAAGCTTGATGATGAATTTGTAATGCGTATGGAAGGGGGGATGGGTCCTGGGAAACTTCTCAATCCAGGAACTTCAGTGGGAACTTGCAGAGTGTGCAGAGATTGAGAATGCTGCGGGGATTGTGGAGGACTGGTAGATGGAGAATCTGCTTTGTCAATGAGGAAATTATTGAGCATAAGGCCACCGGGAGAGTTCTTTTCTCGAGCGAAGTTCAAGACATCCATAAGCCAGCGCATTGACCTCCAAGTGTTGTCTACTTGAGTCTGAAATTGTTGAAGCTGCCTTAATCTCGATTTGGCTGATGCAAGTTCAGTGGTAGAAAACGCCTAGAGATAACATTTCAACATTATAATGTACATGACTTTCATCAATTCAATATAACAAGCTTGAGGACATTTATGATAAGTAAACCACTAGTGATAGCAATTATGAAATGTACCTGTCTATGAATATGTTGTGCAACTAACGTATCCATTTCTAAGATGGATGAGATTCTGGAGTATCTTGATATAAAAGTATGCTGGTAGGTGCTCATGTGAACTAGAAAAAAAAATGTTTTAATTTTTTTATATTTCAGGCTAACTATATTTTTATTTTAATACATATTATCTAACTCTAAACATCCATAAACATATGACAACGGTTTATGAAAAATATTATATATTTGAACTTTTGTTTAGAATTTTGATACCACAGAATTTAAAAGCAAACGGGCATAATTCAGTTACAAACAAAATGTCTTATTATACGGCGTTCATTCTTTATTATTTTTAATTAAAAATGACATTATATGATAAAGAAAACTAAAAGCGATATTAATTCTTTTAGTGAATTATAATTTTATAAAGAAAAAGAAGTATGACGCTGACAGATCTGAAAAGTTTAAATTTTCAATTGAATTTTCCTGGATATAATATTTGACTTCTGTTTTTTTTAAATTTTTATTTTTTCTGCTATATAAGGAAGATTTTTAAGCATTATTTCATAATAAATATTATTAGACTGAATTTAAATCACACTCTTTAGGTTAGCTTATAATATGAATTAGAATCAAAATTTTATGCATTCAAAATATGAAAGGTTGGAATTTTGTTTTGAATTTTTTTTTTTAATTTTATGTAAAAATTTCAATATTTTGAGATGCTATAAAAATTTTGAGTTTAAAATGCTAATCATTGTATTCTTTTTTCTGAAACAACACGTCACATTACTTTTTTTTCAGAAGCGGACTAATAAAAAGATTTTCTATTATTTTTTATGTAAAGTAAATTACAAATGCGGTTTTATTTATGTAAAAAAAATACTATTTCCAACTTTCAATAAATTATTGTCATTTTAAATCCTTTTAACGGAAAAAAATTTATATACTTCGCATCTTAAAGTGGAAAAGGTTATTAAATATTTTCATATTAACTCATATGAAGAGACAATACAAATTGTCATGTCACTAATCACCCCGGAACTGTTCAGGCCGTCCTCAAAAGGATGCGAAGAGAAGAGTGGAAGAACAGTTGCGCGGGGGTAGAAGCCATGAGTAATATGAGGGGTCGGGACGCAGAGAGTGTGTGCATGTTAAGTAGGAGTTCTGAGGAGAACTCTGATGAAAGTATTCCTGTCTGGCTTGCACAGTTATTACAGCACGCTCTCATTCGAGAACAAGAGCTATTATCAGGATTTACAGTTGGATTACCTAGAAAAGGTGAGCTTCATAAGCTATTATTATTAATATATATTTGAGAAAGATAAACAATAACATGTTTAAAAGCGTTACAAAAGTTGATATGGTCGACGTGTTACAAGAGATCGTCGAAACAGCAGATGAAAGCTTAAAAGTAGTTGAGTTACGATATATTTTGTTAAAATCAAAAGAGTATCTTAAAGACAAAGTCTTTATAACTAACTGTCTTTCTTGCCACAACAGTGGCGCAGCGAAAAAAGGAAGAGGAATTAAATCAGTTGCGTTTGAAGCAGCGAACCGAAAGTAGCCAGATAACATACGATAGTGTTGAAAATAACTAATCTTTGGATAAACTCCTGAAAGCTGTTCAAACACTAAAAAGAATGAAACTTGGAATCTTATTATTCTTTTATTCTCATCTTAAGGATTATGGAAAAATCAAAATTTTAATTATAAAAGAATACGAACCATCTCCTTTTGTTTCTTTAATTAATCTTTTAAGAAAACTAGGACATTACCAGGGGAAACTTATCAAAAGTTGCATCTCGTCTACGATTGGCTCGTGACCTCCGAGAGACAAAGCCTGCTAGCTCCAGCACTCGCTCCTGCATGAGTCATCACTGCTAGTATATCGAGAAGCCGGTTAACAATCGTCAATCTGCACGTTTTCTGCGCTAAGTGACCGACACATTATAAGCCTTCATTTTTTTTTCTATTTTTATATTTATTTCTTTATCCAAGGTGGCGTTATATTGAAATGGATGAGATGCAAAAGCAAGTTTAGGATACAAATTATTGAGGGTAAGTGTATTTATTTTATAATCCTCAATTTAAACTTAAAAGTGTTATTGAATCTGTTACTGTCAAGCCTATTTGTTCGTCACTTTCTGTTTTAACAGATTATAGTTACGATTTAGTTTTTCAATATTATTTGTTCTCTCAATGATGTAGCGTTGATTAAGAATGAACTAAATGAAATAAGAATAAATATCTGTAATCTATTAATACAAATTCTATATTTCTTTATGTCAAAAATCGAATCGATTTTTAGACTATCATTTGTTTATCTATGATAGTCCTGTCAGGGTTCTTACTTATTCGATTCTTATTCATAATTTTGGTATAAAAATTCTGTTCAAATATGCTCTTTATTGAATTTTTACATCAATTAATCTCAAGCTTATCTTTTATTTACTATTTAGTTACATACAATTTATAAAGTTGCATTCATTATCTCTCAAGTATTTTTAATCATGACTGCGAGTTTTATTTTTAAAGTTAGTTACAATGTAGATTAATATCACTATGAAAATCTATAAACAAAGAAATTTATATTACTTTATTTGAACTTTTATTTTAATTAAATCATTTATTTTTTGGTAAATAAACTTTACCTTTTCTTTTAAAAAGAAAGATGCCATATAAATGCTCAGTTCTATCTTGTCGTGGAAATTATGATGAAGAAAATAAAGTCGCTGTTTTTGGATATCCCACTGTTGAGGCTTTAAAAGAGAAATGGCTGCATGCAATTCCAAGAAAAAATTTTACCATTATCTCTCGGAGGTCACGGTTGGCTCCACTATTGCCACACAACCACTATTGCAGAAATCGAAGTTTATAGCTCTAATATTTTATTCGCTCTAACAGATAAACTAACTATTCCTTGTTTGATTACACCGGATGTCTATAGCTTCTTAATTTATACCTCGCGAAAGGATGATTCATCAAATGTTGTGAGTGTTAAGGGTTTGGAGTGCAACTCGGTTGATATACAGATGGGGGAAGAAAGAAACGGGAAAGATTCAAGGTCGGACGAGTGTTCTTTTTCGCGTTCACAAGAAAGCGAAAGTGGGTCAAATTTTAGTATTTGTTTTATCTCGGAAAGTGAAAAACGAGATAGCAGTAATAATGACGAATTTTCAGAAGCTAATAGATTCCGCAAACTGCAAAGAGAATGTTTAACATTAAAGAATGCTTTTAAAGATGCCAGTGTAAAAAAGAATAATTTCTTTTTATGAGATGAGTTATTATTTCATAAAGATAAAATTTGTGGGGACACAGATTAATCATTTAGTATTACCTCAAAGTTATCGGGATAAAGTTCTTTAACTAGCTCATATAGGGATGTGAAAAACTAGAGAACGATTTAAATTAACTTTTTATTGGCCAAATGTTTCAAAAGACGAAGAAAATTATTGCCGAACTTGTGAAAAAAAACTAATTAAGAAGTCCAGAGCGACAATCGGATAAAATTCCTATCACACCGGTTGTTAGAGCCTCATACCCTTTCTATACGGTAAATGTAGACTTAAGTGGAGAAATTGTATCAACATCGGGAAGAAAACATAAATATTGTCTATGTTTAATCGATCAAAATTCTAAATGGCCAGAAGTAGCGCCACTAAAAAATCTTTCGGCTAAAACAACATGCGACGCACTTTTAGAAATATTCATGCGTACCGGAATCCCAGAAATAATTTGTAATGATTAGGCACTAATTGTACGTCCCAATTGACAAAATAATTCGAAGATATATTAGGAGTATGTCCTCGGTTTTCCACTCTATCATCCCCAGCGTCGAATGGTTTAGTAGAAAAATGAAATAGAGTATTTAAATAAATGTTACACCATGTAATTCGTTCAGATCCTACCGACTGGGATAAGCATATTCCATATTTACTTTTTGAATATAGAGAAGTACCTAATTGTACTACTGGCAATATATCCCCTTTTAGACTTATGTATGGACGCGAAGCTAGAGGTCCTCTATTAGTCCTAAAATCTACTTGGTCAGGTGGAATACCATTGCCCCTAAATTTGAGTAATTCGGCAATAAATTATCTGTAAGAATTAAAAATAAATTTAGAAAAAGCGACTGATCGTGAAATAGTTGAGAAAGTAAATCCCATATTCTTATAAAGTTAAACTACCAGATGGTAATGCTCGACATATCCATGCTAATAAAATAAGACAATTTCATGCTAGAACACAAACTGTAGGAGTTATTTTTGGAGAAATTCACCCTACCCCAATTAAAACATCTCCTATAAGCAACTATAACATGGAGGTAGGTGTTAATCATTCGGAAGAAGGTAAACAGGTAAAAATTACTTAAACTTTTGCAGAACCATGCATCGTTTTTCTCCGGTAAAATACAAGTAGCCAATGTTGGTGAATATAAAATTCACTTAACACCGGGTGCTGAGAGGAAAAAATCGTACATTTACAAAATTCCTGAATCTTGAAAGCCTGAAGTTGATAACCAAATTGCAGAATTAGAGAGCTTAGGTCTTATAGAACCCAGTGAAGCAGAAATTGCATCGAGTTTCGAATGTTTTAAATCAGTGACAGTCATATCAGATTTAATTAACCAAATTGGACATGCTTATATCATAATTTAAGATGTATTAAAAGGATATTGGGGAATTCCTATAGAAGAGGAGAGTAGTGATTTTACTTCGTTTAAAACTCATCGTGTTCAATACAGATGGAAGATGATGCCATTTGGAGGTTACGCAACGCCGCAGCTTCGTTCCAGAAAGTGATGAATAGTTCTTTTAAGTGAATATCGTGAGTTCTGTAAACCATATCTGGATGATATTGCTATTTTTTCTTGTGACTGGGATACACATCTTAAACATTTAGATGCTGTGTTGTCGAAATTAACTGAATTGAAGTTCACTGTTAATGGTAAGAAATGTGTCTTCGCAAAATCCCAAATAAAGAATCCAGGTCATATTATAGGAGCAGGAAGGCATGAGCCAAATCCTGAAATATTGCGTGCTATTGAAATCAACGAGAGACCTACAACTAAATAAGCATTAAAAAGTGCACTAGGACTTTTCACTTATTACCGGAATTACATTAAAAATTATTCGGACATAACAAAACCGCTAACAGATCTAACAAAAGAGAATGTATTCCTTGGACTGATGTGGAAGAACTTTCATTCCAAGAATTAAAAACTTATTGTGTGATGTTCCTAAATTCTACACACCAGATTCTAAAAAACCGTATGTTATTTAACGCTAGCTCCTATGGTGTTGGTGCTTGTCTGTCTCAAAGGGGCGACAACGGTAATTTATATCCTATCGGTTTCGCTAGCCAAAAATTCAACAAAGTATAACAGAACTGCGTTACTATTGAACGTGAAGCATATGCATTTGTGTGAACGATTAAAAGTTTGAAAATTTATGTGTTCGGTGCAAACATTGAAATAATAACTGATCATAATCCTTTAATATTTTTACAAAACTCTACACCTCAGTCGGCTAAATTACAACGAAGGGCATTGGCTCTACAAAGATACAATATTAAAATTTCCCACTGACCTGGTGCTCAATTAAAAAATGCCGATGGCCTATCAAGATTAGTGTCCTATTAAATATTCATCAGTGGTTATTTAAAATCTATATGATACGATTGTATCAAAGCATCTTTTCTTCTGTTTATATGTATTGATTTAAAATATATATTATAAAACGTTTGTATCAAGGCTTCTTTTCATCTGTTGTTATACTTACGTACATTGTTTCATTTGATTAGTGTACAGTAACAATATATTTTATGTGTATTATTATACCAAAGCATCTTTTCTCCTGTCTGAATATTTTGTATTAATATTTTAGAATCTTAATGGTAGCTATGATATATTTTATTATGTTAGATATCCTTTTTTATTGTGTCAGATTTCGCTCAACTCTGCGAAGCGCAATCTTATCGAGGGGGGGGGGGAATTGTCATGTTACTAAACACCACGGAACTGTTCCGGCCGTCCTCAAAAGGATGTGAAGTGAAGAGTGGAAGAACAGTTACGTGGGGGTAGAAGCCATGAGGGGGTCGGGACGCTGAGAGTGTGTGCGTGTGAAATAGGAGTTCTGAGGAGAATTCTGATGAAAGTATTCCTGTCTGGCGGGCACAGTTATTACACAAATGTACCTCGAGGTATTATGCAACACATATTAGGTACTTCTTCTAATACAGACATATATATTGTTATGTAGAATCAATTATAAAATTTAATAATGAAACATTTAAAATTTACTAAAAGAAACATATTTAAGTAATAATCATTAAACTGTATTTTATTATAATAATCATTAATCTGCATTAATAATTAATTACCTTACTTAATAATGTAATTACAATTTTACTTGAATGCTTATTGGGATTCGATATTAGGTGTTTATTTATTATTATATTATTATTATAATTATTATTATATTTATTATTAGAGGAGGAATTTTGACAAAAAATGACAAGTTAGCTTCATGCACAATTCTCCTTTTGTTATCCTGTGGCACTTACCCTTTGCAATTTTGCCTTATTGTAAAAGATAAATAAATTTTAAAAAAATGAAAAAAATTTGCTTATGCTTACTCATTTCAAATATCTGCAAAGGTAACAGTACACAATCAGTTCTTTCTGTGACGTCATCTTTCTGGCCTGGTGCGGAGCACACGGAGTCCACAGGTGGAAGAAGAAGAATTAAAGAAACTTCCGTGTTCAATTCAATCACTTCCCGGTCATAGATCCTTAGGAAATACAAATGAAATAGTTCTTTGCTTTTAAAAGAATTTATTAGTAGAATAAAAATATTTTAAAACAGAATGATCTTCATTTCGTTCAATAGAATCGGATGTAACACGATTGAAGTTTTTTAAAAAAAGGCTGACAAGTGAAATTATTTTAATGGTATGCTTGTTGGATGTTTTTACATTTGTTGACAATTAAAGGTTGTAAGTTTTTTTATTTATATATTAAAGTAGCTTTAATAATTTAATTGTGTTTCAAATTTTTTGAAGATTATGGCACTAAAAGCTCATTTCCAAATTTAAGACATTTGTTAAGAAAATATTTTTAAACTAATTTAATTAAATTACGAAGACTCTTTACTTAAAATTTATGTGTAAATGGCATAATACCACAAAAAGGAAAAATTTAGAACAAACAATTTTTTAGCAATTATTTAGTATATCCTATTTGTATAAGCTATATTATTTCCTTATGTAGTCAGATGTCCAAATTTACTATGTTACATTTTTGATCAGCATTTACCAGTACAACCATCTGTCGAGAAATGGCGGAAACAAATTTGTACAGCTAATACTTTTGTCGGCATGTCAGTAACGTACCTGTGTTCTCCGTACTGCTCAGACTGTACTTCTAGTAGAGTGAGCAGGTTCCTTATGGCTGACGACAGAGCTTTTTGAAACTTCAACTGAGCAGCAGTAGGTTGACCTTTAGTTTCCGTAGAAAGATATTTTAGCCACTCCCATTCTTCCCTGCAGAATGAAAAAAAAGAATATTTTTTCGAATGAACAGATTAGAACTTATTAAATCTATTTAATGTTATATTATGGAATAAATGGTAGAATAGTCTTATCAATAATAACACTAATTAAGATATTAATCTGCTTATTCTAAGAAATTAAGATTACAGCAAAATGACTTCTGGGTCCAAATTGGACTGCTGTTACAGAACAGTGTCATGTTTCTCTCCAAATACGACAAAATCACACCAACCTCAAAAAAATTCGTCAGCTTAAATGGCTGAAAAAATTTAAAACAAGCACTTTTTAAAGTAATTATAAAAATAGTCAGGGCTATTAAATGTGATGAGAAATCGAGAAACAAAATTCAATTTTGGCGGCTAGACTATTTTTATGGAAAGCTTACATGATTTGCATTACAGTGAATATTGGAGATAATAGACATTTTGCATAAATAATTTTTAAAAAAAATGGATGCTCGTTGTCAGAGAAATCTTAACTCATATAAAAAGTAACTAGTAATGATGTAGAAAATATTTTTACAGTTATTTATTTCTAAAATGTTAATTCTTTTCTTGAATTTATTTTTGAAATTCCAGCTTTCCAAATCCGAGTTACAGGGGTATCAAGATTGAATTGGGGGGAGGAAAATAAATGGAAAATTTCAGCAAGGGGTGGGGTGGGGTGGGGTAGCTTTAGAGAAACGGGGTGAAATTAAGCCTTATTTTTCCAGACGAAGGCATTTTTTTTTTAAATCCTTAATGCCGAATCACTAAAAACCACTGAACTGATGTCATAGATTATCCCCAGCTTAATTCTCTGCCAGCGCCTTTTTTTGAAGCTAGATGCCACAGACTGTTCCGTCATTTTTGTGCATAATTTGATAATGAAGAACAATGATATCGTAGATTGTCATGAATAAGCAATAAGGATAAAAAGATCGGAAAATGATGAAACTAAAGAAGAGATAGTAGATGAAATTGTTGCTATGCTCAGTAATGTTCTTACGTGTTTAAAAAAGGTTTAAAATAAAAGAAGTGGCACTGTGCATAAGAGATAATTATTTAAACCAAAGTACTGAATATTATATGTTTGTACTAAACAAGCTATATAATATTGATTTATTCATACATAATTTTGATATGTAAGCAAAGAGACCTCATAGATCATTTAATTTTAATTTTTTATGTAAATATTTCTAATATTTCAGAATTCAATATATTTAATAAAATCAATTTAGTGAATTAAAGTTATTTTTTTATGTAATACCATTTTTTGTACTTAATTTTTAAATTAAATTTGGGATAAATGAAGGATATTGGGATACTTCCCCTTTAATTCAGAAATTGGAGTTCCTTATATACAAAATGACACGATAGTAATTAAATTCGAATAATTGGAGTTTGTATTTCGAAATGGGCTCAATCCCCGTTTAATTCGGATAACTAGAATTCCACATATAATAATGAATCCATTACTATGTAATTTGGACAACTGGATTCCGTACCGAAAGAAGCAAGATTCTCGTTTAATTCGGATAACTGAAATTCTGGATTTTTAAAATGGCTTGCTTGCCTTTTGCTAATTCGAAAATTTGGATTTCTGAGCATCCAAATAGACATGACATTCATTTAACATTGATACCTGGAATTCTAATGTACATGTAAGAATCATAACTGTTGACACAAAAAAAATGAATGAATTAATCAAATGTTTCATTAATTAAAACTACATATATACCTATATTTTCGTCAAATTTACAAAATATAATTTTTTTTGCTTTTAAAATAAAAATTATATTTTCCCAGATTATATTGCCAAAATAAGAGAAAAATCTAAAAATTAGACTTTCAATTCGAATGGAACTGGCATGTCATGCATTTTTCCGAATAATATTTCATATGCAATGTATATAAAGAATACATTTTAAATAATTTTTTTGAAAAAACAAAGAAACAAACTCACGCTGACACATGCGGATTCTCTCGTACTTTATAGTATGGAAGAACGTTGGGAGCTTTCTTAGGGACTAACACACGAATGAGATCAACAGAGCTGCTTATTTTGACATATGCTACATATAAACCTTTCGGCAAGGGTATCCGACTCATGTGGTTGTAAGCCATCATAGCCTGAAAATAAGATTACGCCATTCATTAAAGAATAATTCATTTCATTAAAGAATAATTATTAATAAAAATAAAATTAAAAATATTTCTTTTACTACTCTTAAATTAAAAGTAAGAATTTTTATATCAGTAATATATCACAATATTCGACATTTTGGAAAGTATTTTTCTTATGATATTTATTGTAGAATAATTATATAGATATGTCTTCAGACTTCTCAAAATGCAGAAAAGTAAGCCTATGAAAAATGAAGGCAATATATGAGACATCAAAAGCAGATAAAGTTATATGATACAGCATATAACCATTATCTTATGTTGTATTTTGTCTCTATCGAAACATAAACAATGGATTCTAAAATTAAATTGGTATGATCGCATAATGTATGACTTCATACATGTCATATCAATATGATTTTAAAATACATTGTACATGTTACCAAAGGGATAAGATACGACAATATAAAAGAGCGATCAGTTGTTATATTTTATAACTTTGTCTGACATTTGCGACATGATCTTTTTCATATATTATGAGATATCCGTAAATACCAAGATCTCTCGAAAACCACTCAACAACTTAGATCAAAGCTTCAGTCATCAAAATTCATATAAATTCCTTCTTTGTAATTGTAATATCACACTGAGCCAACAAACCATATTCTCACAAGGGAAAATAATAAAGAAAAACTACAGGATACAGCCAGATAGTTACATTCTGAATAGTGGTCTCGATTAGATTGATGAGATTGTCCCAACGAGCAATAACCTCTTATGAAGATAGTCTAAACATTTTTGGGCGAGAGCACTTTTATCCTTCTTAATATATACAACCAAGATTGTTGTTATTATTATAGGACTTTCATTCCATGATTGAGTTTTTAATACATTTTTATGCATTTTTGCATGAGCGTATTTTTATCATTTCTATTTTATACAATCTTGTTTTTGTTATTACAAGACTTTCATTCTATGATTAACACTGAGTATATAATCCCACAGCGGCTTCTTAAAAATGTCTAAGATTTAAATTCCACATAAGTCTGTTTGAACCGCAGGTGTCAATGGCCTCTAATCCTGTTTCAAAGCCGCATCTGATTGCATCGATATTGACAACTTTTTAGTACAATTTTTATCATTTTTAGTTAATTTCTTTTACTAGTAATCTTTAATTTGTTTGCTTACTGCTAAAGGCCCCAAAACTCTAGAGAGGTTACATCTGTAAACATCAATGTTTCTATGTAAGTTCAACCTGTACTCTCACCATTTTGTTTTAAATATTTTTTCTTTCATGTTTTTACAAGGTGAATATAAATGGTGGACCGGATTTTTTAAAAAATATTTTCGAAACTACTGCACATATTACAATAAGTGATACATGAATTTAAAATGAAATGTACCAAGTTTTTTTCAGTTACAAATGTTCGATGTGTGGCCCTTTAGTTTCACAACATAGTCCAATCTGTAATCCAGTTCGTTCCAAACATTTTATAACATCACTGTCAATGGTTCGGAATGCTGCACAAATGCGTTCTATAAGTTCTGGTAGTGTTTTCGGCATTGGTGGTAATTAAACAATGTCTTGTCTCAAGTATTTCTTTTTGTGGGGTTATGTCAAAGATAGCAGGCAAAACAAAATGCTATAAAATGTTAAGAACGAACTGGATAGTTGTTTTGTCCTTTATTGCCCCTCTTTTCTTTCCATCTCATGCATATCTAAATGGCTAGATTACTGAATGTCATAGGCACAGGAGACTCAGAATAACATTATGTTATGTAAACGTGGAATTATTCTGTTAGTCACAGTATCTTTTAAAACCACATTACTATCTAAAACATTACAGAAATGGCAAGAACTAAAATGAATAACTCATAATTAATGGCATTAAACTCAAGATGAAGATACATCGAATTTGAATTCTTGATGATTCAGGAGATTTATAGGGTGTGAGAATACAGCCCTTTAAACTTTAATTATCAATAATTACTAATCCCATATAAGTAACATTTTGTAAACTAAGCTAAATAATTGATTTTGAATCACATATCATTTTGAGGCATTTAATTTCAAACATGAAAGTATTCATATTTTAATTTCAGAAATCAGCACTTTTAACTGATGAGTCATGAAAAGTCTCCGCTTTTCTGAGAAACTCCAAAGATGCTGAACCAGCAAAAATCCAGCGATTTAAATATTTCGAAAGCATTATGACATTACCATATTTCAAATTCTCCCTCATTTTGCTTTGAACACTTCTTCGTAATTCACTTTAGATTGAGAGACCAGGATTTCGGCATATATACTGAAGATTTTAAACTTTTTTTTTATTGATAATAAGTATAATTGAGAATAACTATATATATAAAATTATTTAATTAAACGATGGCAATTTCTTCAAGCAATACCTACGTATTTAATTAAGTTTTATAACATTTAAATAAAGATAACACATTTATACATTACATTGTTATTTTATATTACAACGGCAATGAAATTCCGAAACGTGAATGCATGTTTAGGCCGTAGTATAATGTGTAATGAGATTGGTAATTGGATTACCGGTGCTTAATAATGGGTTAAATAATGTCATACAAAATAATATAAAGTTATATTTAATTTATTCCACATAAATAATATGTTACCTATTTGGTGTCTAAACTGTTTAAATAATTTAGTCTTAATGTGTTCGTTATCGAAAAATCAGCAGTTGGAGCGGTTACAAAGTAATAAATTCGATTATTTAGTCACTAAAATTCGAGTAAAAAAATGCTTACCTGTGTTGCTGACAAAAGTAAACTGTTTATAGAGAAAGCATCGTGACACGTTTCATTGTTAATACTTAATTTTCGCTGCAGTTTCGCCAAGGGAACCCAACGTAAGGACAGATTGTTGAAGCTCTTTGAATCAGGAACATGCTTGACAGTGCAGAGGACCGTCGTATCATCCAGGTCCTTGATGGGCTTGTAGTAAAACTGGCCGAGGTCTTGCACTCCCAGAGCACTCTACAAATAATAATAATAATAATATTCACAAAAGAATTTTAGTAGATGTTTTTTTTTCGAAATTATTCTGATAAAAATATTTTATCTTATATTTAGAAACCGATTGATATAGCCAGCTTTTCGCGCACCGTATCAGTAGGGTGCTTATTTATTTTTACGGCCTCTGGGTTTGCTTGGTGATTTCCATATTATATGAATGTCTCTAAGATAATAGGTTCACTTGACGATCTTTAGATTACGCCAAGATCACCAAGCTCTAGTAGATATGAGGTGCCGATATTTCGCCAGGCTCTGTTATATTTATGGATACAAAGATCGATTATACGTAAAAGGTCATCGTTGCTAATGGTTGCATTCTTGAGTTTATTTGAGGATTTGCAGAATATGCCTACCCAATTATACATAATATGCCACTATTTAGCGTTTAATTAGCGTTTGTTTGTAATGGTTGGCAATTTAATTTAGGTCCACAAAAAAAAAAACAACCGAGTGCCATTAATCGTATTAACTTAGTAATTATTATACATGGTGTCGTGATCATACCAACTAGATGGACCAGCAATGGGGAAATATATTGTTCATAGATGAAAGCAGAATTTGTTCATAATCTGAATCAATATGTCATTACAATTGGTTAGTATCCGAAAAAGTTTTATCTTTCCATGCGCATTTTGAAAATTGCCTAGGTAGTGATTTAGTGATTTACCTTAAAATTACAAAAAGTTACGCAAAGTCGGGGAAGGTCTAATATTAAATGAGGGTATACAATTTTACCTCAAAAAAAGGATGTACCATGAATACACGAACAGTTTTGTAGAATAACACACTGAATCATGTAACTTCATGCGACAGTGAATATTGAATATTGTTTCATGTTCATAGATGATAATATTCACTCTCATGTTGCTTCTTACGATGACACTGTCTTTAATGTTGAGGTGAATTTTTGAATAGAAAAATGTAGAATGGTCAAATACATATCATCCTTTATTCTCATAGAACATATATAGAATACACTTGGGGGATACGCGGTTGTGGTGAATAGCTTATAAGTCAGTTAACATCTACGCTACCCGAGCAATTGCTTTTGTATCATGGTCATGTTTTGGGCTGCGAACCACATGGTCCCAGGTTCTATCCTCGCGCATACCAATTGATTACATTGGTGACCCGGACGTGATATCTTCAACCTTCGTACAGCTGTTGTGGCGCTATCTACCCACAGCAACCCATAAGTCGTCAGACTCACTTGACGCAGCAACAGCAACCATACACGCTCGTCATAACGCTTGGCGCTACTGAAATGGGTCACAGTTAGTTACTGTGACGCTAAACAAAAGTGACAAAATTAACTTGAAATTGTCCTTAGCAATCTGATAAAGATTATGCACAATCAACGCTATTTGCTTACATCGCAGTGAGAAGCTGGGAGATATCTTACTAAGGTTTCATAAAAATTGTTGTCAAATTTTTATGACCTTTTGTTTGTCGCTTTAAAAACTATAAACTGTTATATATTCTTTTTGTATCGTACTTTTGTATAGCCTCATATTTTTATTATTTTGTGGATTATATTTTTTCTTTTGGTTTGTTAAATGTTATATTCATATCTTTATTAACATAAAACAGTTTCGCATTATTTTTATTACAAAATGTAACTTTCTCTTAAGTTATGGATACTAATGTACTAGTTAAACACACAAAAATAACGTAATATTTTTTTAAATCGGGGCTTTTTAATAGCGATTTCAAAGAAAGATTATAATGGCCTTTTAGCAGACAATTAAGTATGTTTCTGCGAATTCCCATTTTCAGTCAGTATTTTGTTCTTTAGTTAATGGCACTTGCACTGATTGACAGACTGGAGTACATTAGCTATAAAAGCACAGCCTGGCTTAAAGGTTAAACCGTCTTTATCACCCACAGAAGAATAAAGTGCATTTTTCTGTTCTTCTCTCTTTTTATTGCGACGGTCATCACATTTGCTGGGTCAAAATCTCGATAAAAAGGAACACCATTTGAAACGATTGCTGAGAGAGGGGATTCTTCAATCAACAAATCTTTCAAATGATTTTTTTTCTCAATGATGGTGAAACAAGGTGGAGCTTTGATGTCCAACATTTTCATTCTTTTTTTTATTATAATGTCGATTATTAATTTACAGAGAACGGTCTTGAATTTTCTAGAATAAAAGCAAAGAGTGGCCAACATTTGGAGTAGAAATTTCAAGAGACTACACTTTTATTATTATATACTTCTTTCTAGATGTTCTTTTATTGCACAATAAACCTAAAAAGAGGCAAAAGCCTCACATTATTAAGGATTTTGTATCTCTGAAGAATCTTTATTTATTTTATTAAAGTGTCATTACGAAGCTATTTAATGAGTCATAAAAGCTTGCATCGTAACGTCAAGCACTGATTTGTTGACAATTAATAGCAGAAACTGCGCTTTATTTTGATATCAAATTGCTGCGCTGTATTACGTACATTGGCTATTATTCAGTCGTAAAATCAAGAAACGTAGTAGTCTGATTTTTTAGAGCATCCGATAAAAGATTTCGTAATTTCTGACCTTAAATCAAAGAGTATAAATTTTGGCCCTTTAATTTTTAATTATTATAGTAATATCTTTTATTAAGCCTCTTTAATTTTGTTCGAGCAAATAAATTAAAGTAGTGAAAAACCATAAATTATTTTATTAAAGCGTTAATGTATCAGAAAGTTAAAGTTTGCTGAAAAATAGAAGAAAAGAAAACGGTACAGACATATTAATTAACAATTACAGAATTCCGTTACTGATTAATTCTGTAATACAATGTTCTTAATCGGTTAATTACCCAATAGAAAAATCAATTTGCTGCTTTTTAAGAAAAGAAATTTTATTAATTATTTTTATTTAAATTGCTAATACTGAAATCAGTTTATTACATAATTTGATAAATTTTATGTAATAAACTAATTTTAGTTTCCATATTGCAACATTAATATTAATCCAATTATTAAAGATTTAAAAGATATTTTCAATTTGAAAACAGTTAATATGGTTCATCATAACACGATATTTGAATTGCCATTTATTGTGTCTTTTTTACACTATCGAAGTAATGTCTTTAATTTCAGTGTCAGTATCAATAGGTGGCTCTTAATACATTATTTGGGACTTCGAAGGCAAGATACTGGTCAGTTTGTAAATATGTTGTGTTCTTCAATCAAAATAATTAAAACAAATTAATACAATCTAATTATTCTATTCTAACTGTTAAGTTCTGATTCGTATTGATCTCAAAGAAAAATCCCTGATTTGATCCTTGCTTGAAGGTGGCCTTGATAATATCCTCAAGACGAATTCGTTTTTTTTTTGTGTTTTTTTTATTATTATTTAACCGCTTCTTAATTTTTTAAGAAATTCTAAAAAATGCTAATATTGTTTTCAAAAAATTTGGTACTATAATTTTAAAAGAGATTTTTTTTTAAAACTACAGGCTTAGCATACTAGAAAAGCAACTGGCAACAAAGATTTTATTTAAAAAAAATAAGAATAAATTTCTTTAACAAAAATAAAATCTTTTCAAATAAATAAAGTACCGTGAAAATATCTTAATCACCAAAATAGTCATTCAAAACTCTTTCACAATCTTTCACAATATCGAAAGGTAAATAGAACGAATTTTCATTGTCAAAATAACCAAATTAAAAAGGTCATTGACGCATTTCAATAGAGGCTCTTGAGAATCTGAACTATGCAATGCGGCTGCGAGAATCACCTGATGTCATGCATCCGCTGTAGCAGCAGTCGCAGAATGGGCTTACCTGCATCATTTCCGCAGCTTGTAGCAGTTTACTCCTGAAATGCAGAGCGGACGAGCTTTGAGTCTTCTCCATTTCCGAGCGGAGCACCTTTGTGTCTTCCCAGGTACAGGCAACCTGGGAAAGGAAACAATGAGAAAGGTTTAAACAATGGATTGAATAATTTTAAATATTTAAGGAGAACTCAACTCTTTAATTTCACAGAGCTCAACTTTTTATTGAATTAGAAAGATGATTCTAAGTTTTAACATTTCAAATTTCAGATTGTACGATTGCACTTGGGTATTAATGAATATTTAATTGCATCTTCAGTCCACTGAATAGCTAGTGTTAAAAAGAATTGCAATTATATGCTTCATATTCTGTCATTAAATTGCTTAAATAAAAATTAGCGGGAGCATTCCATTTTAGAATTGTTGTTGAAATTACAGAATGTTGTGTGATTTCAGAATAGCTTTGTTCTATAGTGCAGTGAAATGCGCTTTATAACAATAAAGCTTCGCATATATAGATGAAATACATATTAATATAAATCAAGACATTTTGTGATAAGGTCCTATACAAAATTTTAATCAAGTACCCCTTCCATTTTCCTTTTATTTTTATTTTCCAGCATACGAAGTATACAAAATAATCTAATATTAAAAAAATTCAATCTCACGATTTTTATTAATCTCCGAGACCAAAAGCATTTTTTTTGTCCATCGGCTCTAAGATTAAACGTGAGAAGTCTCTTCGAAATTTTCTCACAAACTTTCCAATCCTCGCTCCTCACCAAAAAATAAAATAATTAATAACTCCGCTAAGGCTGCAAATACCGCGCATGACATTATCGAACAATAGTTACGAAACAAAGATCTCAGGTGTGAATTTAACATTTTTACTAACTCCATCGTGCGAATATGTATTTTGAATTATTTTTGGCGAACTAACGAAAGTAAAATTTGGCACAGAAACTACTGCCGTAGTCACTAGATAACATAATGAATTTCATGGATTTAAATCATTCCATTTATGAGTTACTGCGCTTACATGCTTTTAAAAGTACAGAAGTACAAAGCTTATGTATTGGAATTCAGTGTTTTATAATCAAGCAACCTGTCGTTTATCATCGTGTTTTTGTTCTTGTTTTAAATCAATTAAAGAAAAGTAAAAAATTAATAGTTGAAAAGGTCATTTAAAAACATTGCTTTAAACAGTGAATCTATGCTTTCAGATGCATCAAATTTCAAATCAGACGATTATTTATGGTTATTTACAAATACATGGTCAATCTATTATTGTGTCAAAGAAATTTAAATATATTTATTGTCCAAACAATTGTAGGGTGATAATCGTTTACATTTGATTCATCTGCCCGTATTTTATTTTTAAAAGTTTCGTTTAATTATGCAGCTGCATAGTGTGCCATAAAAATGTGTTTAATATCATTGCAACAAAAAATAATTAAAATTTAAAAAAATCTTTCTTTGCGTGCAGTTACTACCGATAATCCCTTACATGTCCATCGAAACGCTTTAGGCTTAGTGATCTATCCTGTAAATAGTTTTGAATAATTTTTCCCAGGAAGCTTTTAGTATGCTTCAAAGATAGTATACTGTCTATAAATTTAATTATAATGTTAAAAGTTTTATAATGTGAAAAAAACAGTTACCTTCATTAGCCAGTGGAAATCATTATGCAAGCAACTTGGACAGCTTTCATCAACTTCCATCACAGGCAACGTGTCTTCTGTTGTCACAAGAACTCTGTGATCAGTGTACATAAGGCAGGCTAGATACACTCCCCTTAATGAATAAACAATATACATATAAGTAGGAAGAAAAATCTTCTTCATTAAATTAAAAACAAACAAACAATGGCCTATGTAAGAATTAAGAGAAGTGTAAGAATTTTATTAAATGATTACTTTAGAAGTTTTCTAAAGTAATTATTTAATAAAAATACCATTCCAATGATTATTCGTTATAATAATATTTTAAAAAGTTGCTGAACTTGTTTGAAATTTTTCGTCTGTAAATGAATAATGCCATTTGTCGTAGAACAAGAGATGAATATCGTATGATAGATTTGTCGGGAAGAATTATTAATGAAGAATTATGTTTTAACCTTTTGATTATTAACGGGACATATGCATTACTCTAACTTTTTAAAACTCGTTTAAATAGTTCTTAGTAAAAGTAATTTTTAATGTTATTTACATTTAAGATTGAAAAAATATTTAGTAAAAAGAATTTCGAGCTCATTTTTCTTATTTTGAACTTATTCTCTTTATTTACGTAGAAAATGAAGAGAAAAAAATATTTTGGAAAATTTTAATCTTTTGATAAATTAATAGTCAATAAATTATTTACTTAAGATTAGTTTTAAGTAAATCTCCCTAAGGCGAGTATAACATATAAAACAACAACTAATAATAACTTCTAGTACAATTTCAAAAAATATTACTATGAGATGTGCATTTAGTAGGAAGTGAACAGAGGAGGCATTAAAACTCGTTAATATTTATAAGAAATACAAGCGAAGAAGATGCATTCAACATATATTATTAATGAAAATCACAGAAATTGACTGTAATATGGAGTTTACACACACACACAAATTTTTTGCAATCACCCAGGAAAAAATTTTCATGTAAATGAAACAAAATACTAAATTAAACTAACCGTTTCATAGTTTTCTGAAACTTTGGCGTTGGTGTAAACAGACTTTTGATACTTTTTCTCACTTGTCTCCTTTGCTGCTGAGGTGTCTCCAGGGTATTTCCAAACAAAATATCTAAAATCAAAATTTTTGTTCCTTTCATTAATATATTTTATTTAAAAATTTCAGGTTTTTATGTATCAAGATAAATTTTATTATTCATTATTTAAAAATTCCTACCAAAATATTGCAATCCAGAAAGTGGTTCAAAATTTAATGAATAAATTTTTCGCGGCTTTTAATTTTTGCATCTCCGTTTAGCTTTTCTAAGAAATATTCTTTTCTGCTGTCCTTTCAATTTTCGGAAAATAATCCTTCCACAGTTTTAAACTTTTTTACTTTCTCTAAGATAAATATGATCTGAAATGTTATAAAACTGCACCATATTATCATTTTTATTAACGCATTCATTTGTAATATTCACTGCACTTTTTTCATAAATCCCTGAAAAATAGATTCTACAAATTTGCAACTCCAGCTATTAATCACAAATCAGACATTTCAAAGGGAATCGTACAAAAAGCAAACAGGGTACTCGAGTAAAGTACATGGTATAAAACATTAAAAACGACTAAACATGACTGTAAAATTATAGATATCAGTTGCGAAATAGTGACGAGAGAAAGAATAATATGACTTTGACAGAGATTATAAAAGGTCCAGTCCATTTATGATTTTGGGAATATAGAAATGATGGATGAATTTGAGGTGCTGGGGTTAGAGGCACCTAGAGATCATGCATATTGTCATGCTATCGTGGATTTATATTAATACATCGTGAAGAATGCATTTATTAGAAAACAGATAATAAAAACATCAAACAACTTATGTGTACAATTAGTATGAATCCGTTTACCTTTGATTTCTGATGAATATGGAGGCCTTGAGAAGATTATTTGATGAAACACGCAATCCAGTTGGCACAATCGACCCAGAGAACGAGACTTTCTGCCGCTGACATCCATCCAACCTATTGTTTGAAACATCGAATAAATTCGTTATATCATTTTGAATCAGTCTGAAATGTGACTTCAGAAATCTGATTTAGCTTACTTCTCTATATTTATTATTTTAAGTCATATTTACAATAATTCCTATTTGCACAAGATATTGCTAAAATATCTCTATAATGTTCGATATTCTGAATACTTTAAAATAATGCGAAGATATTGTAATAATATTATAGATTATCTTGTGCTATTATAGATATAAGCAACATAATCTCAATGAAAAATTAATAGATTTTTTTTGTTTATATGCATTAATTGCAGATAAATAATAATTTATTTTTATAGTAGAAACTAATATTAAATTTATAGTCTTACTGGAAGGAGCAGCACTGGGAGGGGTCGCTGTGGTGTACGGGCTGTAACCTTTACAATTACCAGCAGCCACTCGAACGTAGTAAGGTACTCCATGTATAAGATCTGACAGAACCATTTCGAGCTTCTGAAGGTTCATCATTTCTCTGGAGCCAGACAAAGGATGAAAATCTGGACGCACACTCCATTCAACTATTAAGAGTCAAAATAAACTTTTCTTGCATTTAATTTTAATTAAATGATAAATAAATAAATAGGTGTTTCAGTTCAAACAAACAGGTAAAAACTGTCCTTTTCCCATCCACCTTTTGTCCTTCAATTTGCCTTTGCTCTGAAGATTAAGGAAAAAGCAAAGTCAAATTTGGATATCTTAGTTTAGAAAGTTCATTATGTGTTTTAAACATAATTTTGAATTTTGATAATTTCAGTTTATTTGCTTTTGTTCTCAAGATAAACCTTCAAGCAGGCATGCGAAAGTGAGACACTCTAGAGAATAATTTTGTTTTAAATCTTTTTAATACAGGGCGCTAGTGCTACAAAAACAGTATTTTAAGTCATTTTCGAATCACGTTTTTGACGATCTGTTTACTAACTCTTTGATTTCCAAGTGTTAACCGAACTCTGTGATTCTGCTATTTGTATAGAAATACGCGATATATTTGATGCACGTTTTTGTTGTATTTTATGTTTTTTTTAATAACTGCTTATAAAAATATTGAAACTTCGATTAACGGCTAAATGATCATTCCATAAACAATAAAAACAAGCTACATTGATGTACATATCTACGAAAGCTGCCAAAATCTCCTATGAAACCATAAGTTGAGGGAATCGCACATCATTTTGTTGCAAATCGAGTTAAAATTAATAAAGTTAAAAAGAAAAGTAGAACTAGGTTTTGAAGAAATGAATAAAATGTTATTAGGTAAAAGCCTAATTACACCTGATTAATTAAATCCCAACAAAGTTTTAATAATTAGCCTCTTAAAAATTTACTTTTTGTAATAGCATATTTAAAAAAATGCTAGACCTGTCATATTGGTATAAAGGATGCGCCATATGGGAAGTTAAAAGGGCAAAATTGTTAACTTAGTTTAGATAGTTCATCAAGGACTTTTCAGCATACTCTGGAACCTCCATCATTAAAGCTTTGTTCTCGAGATTAAGAAAAGAACTAAATTAAATTTGGATAACTTGATTTAGATTGTTTATCATGAACTTTCAGTAACTCTAGAGCCTCAATTATTCAAGCTGATTGAGACTGTAATTATTTTGGATAATCGAAAACAGGCTAAATTTTAAATATTAATTTCTTTTCCTTTGGCAATATTTTCTATAACTATTTATCTGAAATAGTAAAAATATGTTAAGTAGTACTATCGACGTATTGCCCGAGAAATTCTTTCAATTTTGAGAAAAGAAGAAAAATAAATATTTCGATTTAGGAGGAGAGATGAAAGATCATAAGATATTCACTGAAAAAAAATGGCGAATGTTTTGATTTCAGCTTTTTTTTGTAAGGATTCCTCCGGATTATTCTCAAAAGAATATTCTCATGTGCTGAATAACGAGAATACTTCTCGTTATCTTTTCCCCTCATTTTATTATAGATATTTTAATCTTCATTTTATCCTAGATATTTAATTTTATTATAGAAATAATACATATTGCCATCTTGGACTAAGACAAATAAAAAAATAATTATGTAAACTTTATAACTGTTTTATAAAACCTAAATAATTTATTTAAATTTTAAATAAACTAATTAGTATTTGAACTTCTAGATCAGAAAATATGAAAGAACTCAATTCTTGACAAGCATGAATTCAAAGAAATTCTTACCTGATTCTTTTAAAGTGTTGTTTAAAAACTGGTAGTTTAAAAATCGGCAAATCAATTATTAGTTAAAAATTATTTTTAAAGTATTATCTCTTGGAAATGTTAAAATTGATGTAATAATGGCAATTTTTATATAATTTAATATATTTTGTGAAGGAAAAGGAAAGAAAGATACTGTACAAAAATCTTTTACACTAGAATAACGATTAGGCTATTTTTATCGGGTGATACAATATTGTACCTTTGTACTTTGTGACTATAGTTTCTGGTTCTCGTGCGGATCCGTCTTCAGTAAATTTGACTTTCAAAGCTTTCGTTCCAACTACTTCGAGTGCAACTGATGCTGGAGAGTTTGGAGTTTCTGAAATAAAAAAAATTATTTATGAGAAAACCATACATGCAAGGCATCTTCTCTAAACTTCGATCAATATCAATTTTTTAAATCTATGTAACCTATATCCCCAATCGTAAAAATAAATCCCTTAAATATCGTAAAGAATAATATGTTTTTTAATCAATAACTGCGCACTAAGAATTACAGAAAGTAACTTTTTATATAGTTAGCTGTTTTAAGAGTCATAATTTGCAAAATAATATTGATTCAATAACATTAAAATTATTCAGCTTTTAAAAATTTACTGATATATGAAGCTTTGAATTTCATCAAAGTTTTGAAATCAATCAATGGCCGCTCTAAGCAAGCATCACTCTTTGATTGATGGAATTTGTTCAATGGATTTCTGAATTGGTCTAAAACAGTCTAAAGAAGAGTTTATCTAAGCTTCATAATTCGGACAGTTTTAGTCATAGAAGTATAGAACTCTTTTTTGTTAAAAAATACTATATTTTATTAAATACAACTAACAGGACCAATAGAATTCTAAAACATTATATTTTGTATATTTTTTCAGCATACATTTCTTGACTCAAACAATAAAAAATATAATTCTATCCAGGTCCAATGTGCCTAAGTTGCTTAATCATGGTTTCGAATGCTCATCTGACCTCTTTCTAACCAATATACAACAATAACTGGTATAAGACTGAAATGGATATCATTTGGAAAAACACCACAGAGCGTGACTCCACTCATCGATGAGCTCTCTCACTGAAATCGCTGGTGGCGGTTATTTGGAGTTAGAAGCATAAACGCTAGAAGGTGTCTGGCTTGGAGATACTCCTCATGTAAGAGATTTGGCATTGTTTGCTGTGTCACTCTGGACCCAACAAAAACTTGAATTTTTATTGCAAATGCAGTGAGATATTGCGGATACGCCAACCTTCCTTCCCACTAGTGACCTGTATCCGATTGAGCAGTATTCCCAGTATCCTTAAAACTTTGCCATCCGGCGACACCAGAGTGGCGTCTTACGTAAAGTATCGCTCAACGGCCGGCGACACCACAGTGGTGTCGCATGTAAAGTATACAATTTATAAAGTTGACAATTTATAATCACCCGATAATCACAAAACTGCCGACAAGCGAAGTAATCTTAATTAGAGCAGCCGGCGCCAAGAGAAGAAATTTTTACGAGATCTGCGGATCTGTTAAGACTGTACCTACCCGTGACCACTGCTACCAAGATTCATGCAGAGTGAGCACATATTTCGCAAATTTTTCTGTAATAGTGATGAAAAGAGTTATAAATCGGTGGGTTTTCTATTTCATGTATCTCTCAAATTCAGAGAGCTGTTGCAAGTCTTCTTCGATTCCTTTCTGTGCATTCTTGACACTAAACTTCGATTGGACTCATAATATCCTGTCATAAAGATATGCATTTACAACAAAAGCGATTTGCATGTTCTTAGCGACAATACTAACAACAATAAATCTCCTTTTCATCTAATATGAGCTTTGTCAGTTTTCAGATTTGCAAATACATCTTCCAAATTCTGCCTTTCTTCGTGTAAAGAGTTTTATTTTCCATCAGTGAAGAACGCTATAGGTTGCATGGTGTGCTTTATTGTGTGGTTCATCGTCTAACAGCTGATCGCTCCAGCTAAACATATTCGATTTAGAACAGCTGATATGTGGTTCTTAGTCTAACAATTGATCTAATAGTTTTTCGAAATAGAGTACAATACATCGAACATTTACAAGACCCTGCTGATATTAGTATTTTTCTTTTTTAACATGCAGCTACGCCAATTATAGGACCATTTAAAAATGTAAGCTATAATACGAATTGAGGCTATTTTGGGAGTCTTTCCGTCTATCCCATGATATCAGATTTCTTTGATAAGCTGTCAACCAGACATCTATGTGAAGTTGCTATAAGACTGCATGCATTTAAGAACATTATGTTGTGACAGCCAAATTAAAATTCATTAAAAGAATATAATTTTTTAAATACATATCGTTAATCAATAATTAACCAATATAGATTTAGGGAAGGTTGTATAGTCAAACAAAAGTGACTAATATGAGCCCAATAAAAAGAAAAATATCAATTATTGATGACTGCAGAGAAATGAGAAATGGAAGTATGCTATCAGTTATCGGCGACTGACATGGCGCTTAGCGAGTTAATTTAGATGACATATCATAAAAATTTGATTTCATTTCTGGTCTCTCTGCGCAAACTCAATTCGTTTCACTCCTCGAATGATTTTTGTTTTTAAAATTATACTCGCCTCATTAATCATCCTGTTTAATTTATTATTTCAATAATAAAAAGTCGAAAAATTCATTCGATCTGCAATATATACATTTTCTTCACAAATCACTATATTTTACAAGTTTGGTTTGAGTTTGAAACAAAAGTAATCACTTTCCTTTGAATTAATGAAATTTCGTTCGGATTAATGAGAAAGTCTTATGGGTAAACAGTTTACAACTGAGTCAAAGTTATTTTATTAAATCCTCAACCGAAGACTGATTGAAACATTTTGAACGAGACAGGGGAAACATGAAAGATTTAGATTCCTTGTTAATTAACTTGAATATTAAATTAAAAGTTACCATAAAAGTTAATTAATAATATGCAATCGAAGATCTACAGATTTTAATTAATGAAAACTTTCAGAATTTTTGGTGAACTATTTTTAAGCACGTCTTTTAAAAGAATTGGAATTTAAGATAAAACTGAATATTTATTTAAAATCATACACATTTTTTCCCGTTTGAAAGTTGATTAATTATTGCATAAATGAACTGGTCATCACATTTTCATGTTCCTGTTTTGAATATTTTGAAATCTAAAATTCTAAGAAAATTGAAATCTAAGAGTATCTTGAATATCTTTGAAATGGATATGAAACTCAGACAAATGAAATACCTCTATAAATATGAGGGAACACAAATTCGTTGAATAAATAAGCTTATTGTTAAGTAAATAATATTTTTTTCTCGTCGGAGATGCTTTATTTTTTTATTACCTGAAACTTGGAACAATTTGATATTAAAAAAAACAGCAAAAATGAAAATAGTAACAGATAATGTATGCAATATTAGATATTGCATAAATTATTATATTTTATAAGAAATTGAAATCGTTGACACAAATCTGGTCACCTATGTTGCAGTAAAAAGTCAGTTATTCGAAACCCTTTACACAAAATATTTTGAGAAAAATTCTTTCCGCATAATGGTATAAAAAAACAGAGCAAAGAGATTGAAACATCTGATTAAAATTGATACATACAAACAATGAATATATAAATATGCATTTCATATTCTCACATAATATTACAAAATATAATACTATGAAATATAAATAATATTTCATTTTATCGTTAAGTTCATGTCAAGAGCAACTTTCGTTTTTTCTAAGAAATAAGTATTTTCCCCTAATTAATTAGTTCACCTTTCGAATTTAGTTTAATCTGGATAATTAAATTTTTGCCGAACTTGTATTTTAAACATTGAGAAGTGAATAACATGCGACTGCTAATTAATATAATTAAAAAAGCTGAAATAAAATTTTTAATTGCTATAAAAAGAAGTAGCCGAAATTAAAAGGAAATTCAAACAGTGTGTTTTTTAATTAACGTGCAAAGGTGATTTTCTGTCGATGTAATGAAGTTTAAAGTAATTGATGATTTTATTTCCTACTAAACACTATAAACTAATTTGCCAGAATAATAAATGCTCTGATGACTCTTAATAAGATTCAAATACGTGATTGCATATATGCTGGCAAGTAAATAAATTAAATATTTGACCAATTGCACACTAGCTTTGTTCCAGGACTGTTTGACTGACTAGTTTAAAATTTTTATGTTACTAAACGTACTCAAATACTCTTATTTATTATTCGTTTCATTTAAAAAGAAATAAAAGGATTTATAGTAATTAATGCATTTTCTTACTTATTTTCTCGAAGCCACTCTTCATTCGCCATAAGAGCTGCTGTCTTCTTCTCCATAGAGTTAACTGTTTTTCTTTTTCCTAAAGATAATAACATAATAAATATAAGATAAGCTAATTATAATATAAAAAATATAAGGAAAAGGATACTCTCATTAAAATAATTTTATTTCGAGTCAGATCCTTTTAAAAATCAAAACTTTTAGAGAACTGTGAAGTCAAACTATACAAAGTAACAAAAGATAATTGAAAGATGAAATAAATTAACTGTTTGAGTGCCAGAACTTCTGTTATTAACTCGTAAATCGCCGCAGCCGTGTGTCATTGGAATATTGCTTTTCAAACTTGAAATTGAAGTTCAAAGTTGAAATTGAAGACGCTGTAAAAATTACATATAAACCACAAATGCTTCAAATATTGTGGATTCTTAATTGAATCAGTAATATGACACATTTCCGAAGCACAAATAGCCATTTAATTAGGTAATAAAAAAATCTTTTACATCATTATCAAGCTGAAACCGTCGTTTCAGCTTGACGGTCGTTTCAGCTGACCCGTCGTTTCAACAATTCAAACATTGAATTGTTGCATATTCTTTCACTGTAAATTACGGAATATTGCTTTCTATCTAGAAAAAACATAATATACATTAATGAACATAGCGTGTTCCACTTGCAAACACAAATTTAAAAAATCGGCGATTCACTGGTATCTTCTTAATGCACTATTATTACTGAGACCATTAATATGTACCATGTGGTATTTAGATTTTGAAACTCTAGGATGATAGCGATTTAAACGTTTTTTAAAACTTAGTGGCATTCAAACAGTTTAAAAAAAGCAGATAAATAACTGAAAAAGAAGAATGTGCCTCACTTTGAGTAATGCCATCGACAAGCTACCACTCGTAGCAGCACTGAGTACGCAGGTTGTCAAGTCGTCGACGCATCGCTCTGCTTCTTTCACCAAGCTAATCAATTGGCTGAACTTGCTTTCTTTTGTACGAACTAAGGGATGCGTAGAAAAATAAATGCAAGAAATTATTTCAAACGTATTCAAACACATGCATTTAGTTTCAGAAATAAGTGTCTACTATCTTACGCTAAACCCAAATTCAGACTATAGCTGCTTTAAAAAGTAATGGTTTATTTCAATAATAATGAAATTTCTTCTTATTTCAAAATAAAACACGCATCACAGAATGCTATAATTTTAAATATAAAACAACATATAGTTTCAACCACAAAAGTAAACATACAAACAGAAATAAAATAGGAAAAATAACAAATTTTATATATTTCTTTCCCAAATACAAGTAATTAGTAATGTTCTTTATAACCTCTTACCTTAATTACTGAATTCATTCAGAATGACGTTAAATTTTCACTTAATTTTGAATGCTGATTTTCTGTCATTTCTCTAGAATGACTATATTGAAATCAGTTTCAATTCTGATTTTCAGTTTCCTTATTTGCCGATGCAAATAGCCAATAAGGGATATCGTCATGGATTCTACACCAGAGGTAGTGATTGGGGTAGTATTTTGGAATCATTTCTCTGCATTACTGAGAAGTTATTCCTATGCGATAGAGTATTCTATGCGTCATTTATATTACTTATTTTGTTAAAGGTATATCTGAATTTATTTGAAATAGAAGTATTCAGATTAAATTTATGATTCAAAATGTCGAAATAGATATACTGATTCAATGTTCTCTCGATAATTACTAAATCGCCATGTCCAGAAACTACTATGGAATCCAAACCACAGTATACGCACATCTGCGTAGGTTGTGGTTTGGAATATTATATTTACTCACACATTTATTGGTTCGAGTTATATAATTTCTTGCTTTTCTCCAAAACTTTGTATGTTCATTTGAACCGTATAGGATAAATAATTTCCAATCGAAAACAAATCACAGAATTCCGAAACTTCGAGTCCTTTGCAATGATATTTTGTAAAATTATATCTTCAAGTGATTCACTTTTCTTACAAAAAGTCATCCTCGCATCTTTTATTGCCATGATATTCTTTATTTCGTAAAATAAGACAAATTGCCTCAGGATTGTATAATTTCTCAAAATTACTTACATCAGATACTCATATTGACATGCTAATTGGTGGATAGTCTACTGGCTTTTATGGAACAATACAACATCTTCTATTCCTGCATATAAATAGTAGCTCTATTCTTGATTTTTTCCAAGAACTCCATTCGATTGGGAACTTTACACTGCCCTTTCTTGTAACGCTGCGCCAATTTTTTCGGTCTTTTATATTAGTCTTCCGTTGAGATTCATTCTGTTTATGGAATTTTATATTTAAAGCTAAGCATAGTTTATTTCCATTTGATACACGAAAGTCGAATTCTCAAAAATGAAAACTAAGTTAAAAATTTCAAAATTGTTTTTAAAAATATAAGAAAACTAAAAAATATATCGAGTTGTATCTTTTTGGAAGTTTATACTCATGTGAATTCTTACAGTGAATGGATATTTTTGTGATACAAATTTTACTGATGAAAAAGGAGATAAGTTAAAATAAAAATGTAAAAAAAATAAAATCTACGTAAATTGCTTCTTAATTAATGCTGTAATTCAAAAGGGAAAGAATAATATCCCACCAAAAGAGTTTTTACGCTGGGTTTATTCGAAAAATTGTATGTTTTGAGGCAAAAGATGCATACTTACTTTTGTAGTTGAGTATATTCCATCATTTCATTAAATGGATTTAGAATTTCCAGAATAAAAAAATTTATTTAATTTATTTAATTTCAAATTCATAAATTAATTATGTATTTGGATTAGTATGAAAATCTATTTTAATTAGTAATAGTCACAGTATTGAACCTCATTAAAATATGTCTCTGGTTTCCCTTGCTGTTTCAAAATCACAAGATTTATCACTAAATTTGCGGCAAACAAGTACCTACTGTTGTCAGAGGTTTTGTGGGTGAACATTTATTTCAGATTATTTCCTCATTCGTCTTCCGGTTGAAAAAAACACTAACCAAAGAACTGATAATTTTTCTTGTCTCTCAAGGCCAGTGTTATGAGAGAGGGACTGTCAGAAAATAGATAGGTTATTCTAAAGGAAATATATTGAGGAATAGTTATAAGTGTAATGCGAATTTTACATGAATTAAGATTTCATGAGTATGAACCATTTTTCTTATTCATGGTAAGACTGTTTATTATACTAAGTGTAAACGCTAAGAGACAACACAACCTGATTGCACTAGCGGGAATGGTCTCACCAAAACTGTCTCGCATACTCTCTGATAAAGGTATTATCACAGAGAATGCCTTGCGTAACATTGGTGTACAATAGTAACGAAATACTAATCTTTGGCGCGAATTTAGCATTTTTACTGAATCTCTCGTGCTATTTTGTAAACGAATTAGGCAAATAATCCCTGGCAAGCTGTTAATAGTATCCGAAAATCGAATTTGTATTTTAGATGTAAGCATGATACACAAAACAACACTTATAGCAAAAAAAATCACTTACCAAATTTAATATGTGTAAGTCATTTTGTTTTTGAGTTATCTGATTACATGCTTCTGAAAGTACAAATCGACAGACGGTCGGCCTTGTTGGAATTGGCTAAAAATTTGATAAGTGTCTGGATAAAAGATATTAATTCTCTGTAACGAATTGTATCTTTCTAACTTTCTTCGTTTTACAGTTATCGTACTAAATGACATTCGAAAAGCTGGACAGACAGACTTCCTCTGAACGGAATTTGTTTGAAAGTTTGATAGAAATCAACAAATTTGTTATAAAGGTCGTATGCCAAATTTCATTTTTCTAGATAAAAGCGTTTTTGCGTTATCTTTGTCACATAAAGACAGACATTTTCCAAAAAATATGTTTTTCAAACTCAGAGAGGTATAAAATGTAAAGATTAGTCTTATTAGAACTTATATTATAATTTATTTTGTCGACACAATGTGTAATGCAATATCTTTGCAATACCTTTTTATGTTTGGCACTGCTATTAAGACATTCTTATTAAATGATAGAGTAAATAAAATTCTAGAGATAAGCATTTATCTTTTTGAAATTTATTTATTAATTAGATGGGCTCTTTCTTTTAAGATTATAGGGCAGTCCTCATAATTGTTAATACTGCTCACAAAATAAGGATGATATCTAAAGTAACCAAGACAAGCTCAATAAATTTAAAAACTCAAAAGCGTAAGAAATTAAATAGTGTAAAAGAATACTATACAAGCCAGAATATGAAATATAATTTTATTAGAATATTTCAAGAAAACTGCGTAACCAATTCCGAAAGTTTAGTTAAGATTTTTAAATGTGCTCTCAGTCATTGACATGTGTGATTGAGGCATCGAATAGGGAAACTTTGCAAATGTTACAAGGGTATAAAAGAAATGTCAAGCCTTTAAAAATCTAGGTAGTAGTTAGATATATAATCATTTGCGAGTACAATTCTGAATTCTTTAGAGCATATAATTTAGCTAAAAACAAGTTTTGACACTTTTGGATCCAACAAAGGAAATAGTCAAGTGGCAATTAAAATGAAACGACAGTTAAAAGGGCAAATGTGTTTTCAAAAGTGACATCTTTTCGAAAACACTTGATAGAAAAGGATAAACTTGCTAAAGTTTCGTATAGAGTTTTGCAGTTTCTCGCCACTTAACAGAGAGAGGCCGAATTTTTGAATTGAAATTTAACATTGCGTGGCATGCATTATTTCTACATTCAAATCTAAAAGAAAAATAATGGCTATTTATTTTATTGAAATGATAAATACCTTTATATCGATAGAAAATAATCGCTTATGAGTTAACACTGGATTGTTTTTATTATAAATATCTTTAAACTAAATACAAATTATTTTCAGATTTTTATTGAAGTAAGCGTATCAAATCAAACAGCATTCGATAATACGCTCGCAGACAGTGAAGAAAGCCTTAAAAGAGTCACTTAACAAGTTAGTTTTTATTTTAAAACACATAAAAATTTCTTTAAAAAAATGTATTATTTATTTCGAAAACCCGTGTCTATCACCTTCAGAGAACTTTACACAGCAGTTATGACATGTAATGAAAAATAAGAGTACCTTGTCAGATTTTTTTTTGTTGTTGTTGAGCGCTTTTTGTTATTCTTTTCTCAAACTGATTTTTTTAATTTTGTTTTTAAATTGTGTTAGATTTTTAAATTTGAAACTGTGTAATATTTTTAAATAATGCTTTAAAAAATTAATCATCCCTTCTCCATCTTTCATCTCGTTGTGGTGAAATAAAAGCTGACGGCGCATCTGCAGAAGCGCGGATCTTTTCCAAATCTGAAAAATAGACTTTAGAATGAGTGAAAGCGTAACGAGTTAATCTGAAGCGATATTTTCTTGCAATTTTGGTAAACAATAAAATAAAGAAGCTGAAGAGTTCAAGTCAGCGAAAGAATTGAAGTTTAAAAATGTACTTAGGATTTTAATTGTAAATTTGTGAATTCAACATGTTCAAAAATTATTTAATGCAAGCATAAAGCAAACTTTTGAATGACTATTACATTATTGTTTAAGGTATCTGTATTGAGTTTCAATTAGAATCCCTGTATACTGAATGACTTAGCTATAATAAATAAAAAAAGTTATAAACCAAATAAATTTTTACCAATTTTTTACTTTACATAAAAATATTCATACATTAAAGGATATGAAGCTTATAACTTCTACCTTGGTGGCAAATGCAAAATGTTTTGATTTTAAATCTGTATATTTTTAATTCCTACTTTATGCAGCCTCATTAAAACCCATTTCTAAGAAATTTTATCATCTCTACTAAGAGATGCACTTATTATTGTTGTTATTTTGCTATGCAAGATTTCCAAAATAAAAATAATTAAATATTAAGACGTTTGTGCCCCGATTCTTATATCCGAACATATTTTGCGTTTATAGTAACTCATTAGAATTGCTGCAACGTATACACTTACACAACAAATATTTATTCAACCTATTTATGTAATCAGTTTTCCATTACGCGTAACCATTTTATATCTCATATTAGCCGTATGATTTCACAAATTATATTCTCATTTTTAAAGGCTTTATTTCTCTCTGATAATAAAGGCGAATGTAAGTGTCTGTGTATATACTTACGCGTGTGTGTTAGTGCTGTACAGACTTGACCACTTGACATCAAATTTATCAAATTTGAAATTTATATACTTTGGAAAGGCGTTTTTCCAATTGTTGATAATTTTCTTATTTTTTTTTCATGTTCAGTAGGTTTTATTATAAAACGTGCTTTTAATAATTTTTTGAAACTTTATTGTAATTGACAGTTAAGGTTTAACTTAGGAATTATGCAAAAGTTTAATTTTTTTTTCAAGCGCATCTTGCTATGCTTAATATGTTTAAACACTGATGATCTTTTTTGGCATGTAATTGAATATTTAAAGATATGTACAGAAAGTTAACGAAATGTATAATACAATAATCAGAATGGTGCAAGACTTCTAAGAAAGTATATGACAATCTAAAGTTTAAAAGTGTTTTGTGAGGAGATTAGTAAGGCCAAATTATATGAAATATTAAATGAAAATTTTAGAAACCATTAATCGGGGTAAATCAACTGATCGTCAAAAGCAGTTATTTATCAGTATTTAAAATCAAGTACTGTAAAATTCTTTTAATCTACAATATATCTGTATTATAATAACCTTACAAAAATGTAATTGAATAACGAAGGCAGTATTAATAAAAACAACTTCAAATAAGTGTTATCAAAATTTGAACTATATCATTGCATGCTGAAATTTAAAAAAAAAAAGTAGCAGTAATTATCTTTGGTGTGACATGAGCTATGTAAGAAAAATATAATATATTAAAAATCAGAATTCAGATTCATTCGTTTCACACAGGATTGAGTTCTTGCAATAAGCTTTGTATTTTATATAATTTGCTCAAAACATAAATAAATATCACATATGTAATATATAAATTTTATTTGTCTTTTTTTTTCTTGTTGTTTTGACAGTGTCCGCATGTCTTTCGTCCTTTCATGATCAATGGAAGTCACTTTCAGTTTATGACCTTTCCAAGGATTGATGGATGTAGCCGAGCGAGATTTCCAGATTAGGCGTCTTTATCAGTATTCTCCTGATAATGAGTTAATCAACTAGTGAAAAAAAACCTCGACGGCCATTTCTTTTATTGCTTATACATATAATTCATTCGGGGGGGGGGGTATGCAGCACTGTATGAGATTCAAAATTGGCCGAAATTTTGTCTATACGCAAAATATTTATGTCTGATGATTATGAAAGGATTTTTTTTTTATATTCCTGTGTAATACCAGTCCCTATTAACCTTAACAGCAGTCACACCGATTTTAGACAAACATATCTGTTATTTTAGAAAAAAAAATACATTGCCATGACAAATTAATTCTGCATCTAGTGATTACTATAACTTAATGCATACAAGTAAAAAAGCATAAGGATTTGAAAGAAAATTACGACTTTAGGTGCTGAAATTTGTCAAATCGGATTTAGCTTTGGTAGTAAGTGACAC
Source organism: Argiope bruennichi (assembly GCF_947563725.1). Taxonomy (NCBI): domain Eukaryota; kingdom Metazoa; phylum Arthropoda; class Arachnida; order Araneae; family Araneidae; genus Argiope; species Argiope bruennichi. Next base: position 68,148,883 of record NC_079153.1, on the reverse strand, counting down.
GGTGGCGGAATTTTCAACTAAGCAAACTAGGCAGATGACTATGGTCCTTCCTTTAAGGAGAGATCATATATAGGTCAATTAAAAATGCTATTAGACTAACTGAAAAAATAAATAAATCTATAAAAAATGCAAATACTTTGAATTATAAAATATTAGAATAATAATAACACTAATAAACACAACTGATGAGGATCCAATCTATTTAATTACGTTCAGTAATATGTTATATTATAAAAATATAATATGTATAAAAATTATTATATTATAAAAGTATATATGTTATTGTATTATAAAAAGTAATATGTTATAAAAATAGGTTGAAATGTGAAATTAATTAACTTTTAATTAGTTTAATAAAAGAAGGTCCTCATATTTTCCTTTAGATTTGCACCACAAACAACCTAAATACGCCACTGAGGTAATAGATATCAAAAGTTCAGAAATCAATGCTTTTTGTGGAAATCTATGAAGAGCGTTACCTCAATTCAAATTTACTTCTAAAACAAATTCATGGTGTAGCTAAAAAATATGATTATTAGTTAGCATTTAGCGAAAAGTTCATGAAATTTAATGTCTTTAATGTTTTTGTTTAGGTAGCAAAGAAAAAAAAAAGACTTTTCCTATTTAACAAATACATGCAAACTAAATTTAAAAAAATGACTAACAAATAATGATGAACATAAAACAGGGCGTACACTAAAATCCTATTACATGAGAACAGCGACAGCTATTACTACAAACATAGTGACTAGGCGTATGACAATGAAGATGACAACGCGTTCGTTACTCAGTGAAATCGGTTACAGTGTTATAGTCCACCTCAGTATTGTTGGCGCTCGACGGTTGAGTCGAAAACATCGAATTAGCAGGAAATGGGGAGGGCCATAAAAGCAAGCCGCAAATCAAGGTTTCCATAGTTGGCGCATTAGCGGGAGGATTTGTCTCAAGCATTCAGTTAATTTTTTTTTCAGCTTCTATGATACGATATTTGTGAAAATAAAAAGTCGTGGCGAATGAAATAATACTACAGTTATATGGCTGAATCAATCATTTATCTTATGATTTAATTAATTAATTATCATATGATTAAGTTAATTCAGCATTACTATAATCAATCAAGATAGCTGGTATTTGCATATGCAGTTTCAGACTTTATATAGATTCCCAGGAACTTAGTGAGAGGAGGGGATGAGGGGTGACACCGCTCCCCCTAGATCTGGCTTGAAATCGGTAATATTTGAAAGGTACTCGAACGTGATATTTTATTCTGCAATATCGATGACAATCTAGATAAATACGATTACATTGTTAAGAGAAAACAGTAAAATACTCGAGTATTCCGTGAAATACTCAACTACTTCCTCCCGAAAAGTAATTCAAGGTTTAAAAAAAAAATGTGTTGCAACTTTATTGAAATAATTTAATCGAAAGAAAAAGCTGTTGCTTCTCAGATTTTTAGAAAAATCTTTATTGCCTTATATAATAAAATTCAATATTATTTAATCAAGTTTTACATTAGCCAGATGAAATTTCATGTTATTACGCATTAGCTTTCAAACCAAATCATTTTTTCAGAGATATTTTTGTCTTAATTCTATCAAAAACAAAGAATTTCTAATTTGAATATTAACAATCTATAATATTTAAGCATCAAAAATATTTAAGCATCATAAGAACCGTCAATAGAGAAAGTTATATATACTGAAAAACCAAGATGCAAATCATGCAAAAAAAAAAAGAAGCCACAAAGCTGATGAATGTTCAATTTTACGGTGTTCTAGTCGAAACACCGGTCGCTTCTGCAGCTCTTTTGATCCGTTGACAAAGTGGGATACTTAATTCGTTTTAAGAACATTCATTTTCAAAATACCTCAAAACATTCATAATTATTTTTCTTTCTTTGGAAACAATGCGATTCCCAGGCATTATGGCACTGATATTTAGATTAGAAATATAAGAAGTCGGAAAAGCACCAATAAACGCAAGGCACTCGCAAAGCCAATCGTAAACAAATAATGACGCTTCACGAAGGAAACTTCTTTCGCCAACGCATGATTATAGCAACCTTGGCTCGTCTTGTTTCCAACCCGTTTTGAAGTGGACTCATCTGAAGTCGAACGCCAACAATCGTGAGGTGGACTATACATGTAGCCGTCTCAATAATATTAATAGAAACACCCAAGCAAAATGGATAAATATCGCATTAGTTTAGTTTCGATTTCTAACACACTTATGCCCGACACGTATTAAAATTAAAATAGAACAATTAGTTGTCAATAGATGCTTTTATTTTGGGTGTTCGATATGCTCTGCGCCATCGGGTCGACGTTTATAATTGAAAAGATGATTTTTATTTCTATTGTCATGAGTTATTACGTCACAAATTTGGCACATCGTGAATAAAAAAAGGTGTATTTTGTGTTTTCTCCTATTCTTAATTACGTTTAGGGTATTTTTCGTACTAAAAAGGGGAACGTTCTTGAATATTATAACTGACTTTTCATCCCCCCCCCGGTACCTTATATCTTATTTGAGATAGGACCATTTTCACCCCAGATTTAAGCTAAATGGCGTTTTGACTTATCTCATCTTGCGTCGCATAGTCACTTTATTATATTTTGACATTAAGTTTGTGACAAAACTTCTCAACGTTCTTAAGTTTGTGTGATATAAAAGGACAGTAGACGGCACCATGTAAAAGACGCATTTATGACTTCAAGTACGGAAGAAGCTAAACACAATTTTAAATCTACTGTAAATGCAAGCTGCACATGAAAAAAAAACACTGCCATTTCAATATTTTTCTATATTTCAAAGTATAGTTTTTACTATACTATGAATTCAAATTAAGAAATTCATATTATAGTAAAAAGAATAGAATATGAAATTTAGGAAAATAGTTTAACACATTAATCATTGAAATAGAAACGAATAATAGTAATTTTTGGCGCTAATAAAACGAAGAAAATTATTTGGAATACTAATAAAATAAGAACAATTTCTTTCATGAAAATTTTAAAATTGTAAAAATTATACTTATCACTAATTTATAAATTTTTATACACGCATATTGATCTATTTTATTTTTGATATATTTTATTAACTTCAAGAGTATATCACAAAAATTATTGATATCCTCTTGAATCACATAATACGTTTTTAGCAATCAAGATTCGTTATAAAATATTTTTTATTATTATTATTACTTTAGGATGGTGAGGTGCCAATTCTTAACGCTTTAAAAACTGCTGGCTTAAATTCTCACAGGATTTTCAGTAAAAGAAAACCTGAATGCTTCAAATCTTTATCTTAAACCATAAACCGTAAAAATATGCTGAGTTCTTAATTAATTAATAAGTATTCAAATTCAATAACAAATCAAATAGATTTTTAAAATGAATATAATTTTAAAATTTGACATTTTTTTTAAATGAATATTAATGCTAAATATTTTGATATTGCAAGACAGACTTTAAAAAGATGATAGAATCCACCACTCTCCCTTTTTTCCCTTTATTTATATGGAATTATAAAATCTATTTATATAGCCTATTTATATAAATCTACTATATTATAAATTTATATTAGAATATCAATGTCAAAATTCATTGAAATTTTTTTTCTTTTCTTAAGCTAAATGCATTATTTTTAAAATTATGCATTTAATTTTTAAGAAATTAGAAATTTTCAAGAAAGCTCATATTTAATTTATTATTGATATCACAAGAATGCATTTGGAGGGGAAAAATCACTATCATTTTGTAATTTCCTTTAAACAGTTTCTGGAAATATATTCATATTTATAAGTATTTCGTGCTGCTCTGAGTTGATGTTAAATTAACTAATAGAATTCGAAACCTAAAAATGTACCGATATTATTAAAATGGAATAATAATCCTAATTATAATTTTCATACAATTTTCTCAAAAATTTTGAAGGATTGAATATTTCAAATATATTTAAAATTGAAAATAAAAAACATCGTTTTTAAGAAAAAGTTTTTAAAATAATTGGCCCTTCTGAATCATTATTTATTTAATTGTTTTAATAATAAATATTTTAATGCCATTTTATTCACATATTAGCTTAAGGAATAAATAAATTAAAAATTTTGGAAAGGAAATGCCGCTTTACCATATTTTTGCTAATTTCAAAATCCATGATCTGTTAAAGCATTAATCAGTGGCAGATGTTGCGCTTCATTTTGAAGTCTTAGTGAGACTTGCGAGATTGAATTTTATGATTAATTTAAATTCAATAGTCATTTTTTTCTAGAATCTTTTACTTTGAAATCGTGTTATGCCCGCCATACAAAAGAAAAAAAAGAAGAAAAAAAAACAATCCCTCTAGTCACAAGCGATATCGGAGAAACGACAGAATAAATGAAATATAAAAGTAAAGCTTATCTTCAAAATGCTCATTTTTCAAAGTAGTACCGAGTTTACGTGTTTTTATAGAGCTGCGAATAAATGCCAGACAACAAAGCTAATATTTTTTAGGTGTTTTTTTTCCCCTTGCGCAAACTTAGCACTTTTGTTATATTTTTTCCTCCTGCTATTTTACTTATTTCTTTATCTTCATATTCTTATTCCTTCTTTTATTAGTTTCGGAATGAAATTAGTTAATTAGTTTTTATAAGAAATGAACGTTTAAATGGATTTTTTAGGTGCAATGCTGTGAAACTAATCAATATTAAGATTTAAATATCAGCTTTGTTCATAGAATTTATGTATTTTCTTGAAACCGAGCTCTTTTAAGTACCCGTTCTTTATTTTATTATTTGATTAATTTTTTTCATATTTATTTCAAACAATTTTAGATATTTAAAGACTTTTTTTTTATAAAAATTTCAGTTTTATTAAAAGGAGAATGAAATGAAATATTTCATTTTTGTTTTTATTATTCTCTTCGGTTCATACTTAAGGAGAGTTTTAGAATTTTGAAATAAAAATAATAATTACTTTTAATTGGAATAAATTTGGATAAATTCATTTTAGAAATAATTCAAATACATGAAATTTAATATCTAAAATAATAAAAGCTAATCATATAAAATTTAATACTCGATAAAATAATAAAATTGATTAATAAAATTAAAAATAAATAAAAAATGGAAATTAATATGTCAAATACATAATAATTTGATCCAGTTTTATAAAATGATTTACATGAAAATTATAAATGATTTATATAAATTTTCAAAATTAAAAATATTAAATTTTACCGATCTTAAAATACTTACATATCATTTAGAAAAATTCATTAAAAATTTTTATAAGAACATTTCTGCATCACTTTTAAAAAAAATAAAAATACATTGATCTATAAAAATAATATAACTTCATCGCTTTTAAAAAATAACATTTTTGATATAAGTTTGTATTTTCCATTACATTTGAGTGGTTGTTTAACATTAATTCAATGCCGTGATAAATGTAATTTATTCGTGCTTTTCAGACAAACTTTTTTTTAACTCCGCCCAATTTTTTAAAAACATAAACTTTTTCCAACTGAATTAATTTTTTTTTAAATTTAACTCTTAAAATCTAATTACTGTAACTTTCACTGCTTCGCAATAAAAAAAATCTTCCTTTTAACCTTCCAAACCACATAAAATTTCTGAGTTAGCAAAAATTGGAGGAATTTTTTTATCATTTTATCTCCGAAAGCATAAAATCTCTAAGCTCTATTCTCATTTTATATTTCTATCTTGAACCCCGTCATATGCATAGCCTTGCGTGCAAAATTTAAAGAATGGATATAGTTTGACTTCACCTCAAATACCTTTTGAAGGGTAAAAGTATTTTTAACAGAAAATCCTAAGTTGTGAATTGACGCTGTGGCGGATTTAAGATATTTATGGTCTTATGCTGTGTACATTATGAGTCCCCTTCTTTTAATAATTGGCAAGTTTATTTTCATATTTCAACACATTTTTAATTCTAATCACTGTATTCGTAATTTATTTTAATTAATATTTTTATTTCAATACATTTTTTTATTTAATTACATATATATGATTTTATTCATTCATTTATTTAAATTTATATCATGAAGAAGGTAATTAAAATGACAAAATTATTGAAAAAATTAAGCATGATTATAATTTTTATTTATAAATTTTAACATTTAATTACTATAAAAATTATTTTAAATAATTAAATTTCAAATAAATATAACATTACAAACCTATTTTACAGAGTTTTGTCAATAAGAATGTAATATAATCAATTAATGAATAATTCATGTTCGTATATATTATAAAAATAATAACTTACACTTTAATTAATGATTTTAATAAATTAGTCTATACTCACACAGCAGTCCTTATAAATACAATTCAAAAGATTACTACTTCTTTAAAATTTAATTATTTAAAATCTAGATTACTAAGTTTTTTTAATTAGTTTTCTTGTAGCCTTAAGCAATTGCGGAGTATGCTTGTTTAGAAATCCGCCACATGTGGTGAGCCTATGGGTTACACGAATGAATCTTTGATAATAGCAGAAAACGGCAAACGTTAGGGATTCAAATATTAATCGAGAATTAGGATTTTCAAAAGAGAAAGTGAAAGCTGTGCAAGTAGGAACGCCTTTACACAGAATAAGAAGAGGAAGAAACAGACTAAGAAATATAAATAATAAATGATTGTCACCATTTCTGCCCATGGTGAAATTATACTGTATAATTATATATATATATATATATATATTTTATTCAAAAATTAATAAGAGTTAAAGCTTCACTCTTCGCCACTGTACTTTCTCTCGTTTGTACTGTCTCGTATATGAAGTATACAAAGAGGAAGTATTTTAATCGTCAAAAGATTTGAACTCGAGTTTTTAAAGAAACTCCACATTTCAGATCCCCTGCATCCGAAAATCGTATTTTGGAATTGTGTCTCTCTG